>NW_027038085.1:0-25605 GCF_034236695.1 Oncorhynchus nerka | reverse complement strand
TTACTGTAAAGCATCCCCATTCTATAGACCATGGTTACTGTAAAGCATCCCCATTCTATACACCATGGTTACTGTAAAGCATCCCCATTCTATAGACCATGGTTACTGTAAAGCATCCCCATTCTATAGACCATGGTTACTGTAAAGCATCCCCATTCTATAGACCATGGTTACTGTAAAACATCCCCATTCTATAGACCATGGTTACTGTAAAGCATCCCCATTCTATAGACCATGGTTACTGTAAAACATCCCCATTCTATACACCATGGTTTCTGTAAAACATCCCCATTCTATAGACCATGGTTACTGTAAAAACATCCCATTCTATAGACCATGGTTACTGTAAAACATCCCCATTCTATAGACCATGGTTACTGTAAAGCATCCCCATTCTATAGACCATGGTTACTGTAAACATCCCCATTCTATAGACCATGGTTACTGTAAAACATCCCCCCATTCTATAGACCATGGTTACTGTAAAACATCCCCATTCTATAGACCATGGATACTGTAAAGCATCCCCATTCTATAGACCATGGTTACTATAAAAGCATCCCATTCTATACACCATGTTTACTGTAAAGCATCCCCATTCTATAGACCATGGTTACTGTAAAGCATCCCCATTCTATAGACCATGGTTGCCACAAAGCATCCCATTCTATAGACCATGGTTACTGTAAAGCATCCCCATTCTATAGACCATGGTTACTGTAAAGCATCCCCATTCTATAGACCATGGTTACTGTAAAACATCCCCATTCTATAGACCATGGTTACTGTAAAGCATCCCCATTCTATAGACCATGTTACTGTAAAGCATCCCCATTCTATAGACCATGGTTACTGTAAAGCATCCCCATTCTATAGACCATGGTTACTGTAAAACATCCCCATTCTATAGACCATGGTTACTGTAAACATCCCCATTCTATACACCATGGTTTGCTGTAAAGCATCCCCATTCTATAGACCATGGTTACTGTAGCATCCCCATTCTATAGACCATGGTTACTGTAAAGCATCCCCATTCTATAGACCATGGTTACTGTAAAGCATCCCCAGTCTATAAACCATGGTTACTGTAAATCATCACCATTCTATAGACCATGGTTACTGTAAAGCATCCCCATTCTATAGACCATGGTTACTTTAAATCATCATAGACCATGGTTACTGTAAATCATCCCCATTC
Source organism: Oncorhynchus nerka (assembly GCF_034236695.1). NCBI lineage: Eukaryota > Metazoa > Chordata > Actinopteri > Salmoniformes > Salmonidae > Oncorhynchus > Oncorhynchus nerka. The sequence goes on along the minus strand of NW_027038085.1, from coordinate 24,404 downwards.
TATAGACCATGGTTACTGTAAATCATCCCCATTCTATAGACCATGGTTACTTTAAAGCATCCCCATTCTATAGACCATGGTTACTGTAAATCATCCCCATTCTATAGACCATGGTTACTGTAAATCATCCCCATTCTATAGACCATGGTTACTGTAAATCATCCCCATTCTATAGACCATGGGCACGGAGCGCCACACTCAACGTTTGATATATTTCCTTTTCCAATTGTGCTACATTTTCTCCAAAAAAGCCTTGTTTTTTTATTTATTTGTGTTTCTCTCAAACCCTCCGTGTGCGATATGTTTGACACCCCTGGTTTAAACCGTCACATACACTACCAGACTGTACTGGCATATGAATTCAACAGCACGTCAGGCGTATGATACAAGTCACGTTTAATGTTTCCTCTCCACTACTCTTCGCACACATACAGGATTCCTTCAATTAACTGAAGCGTAACATAACGTCCTGCCTGTGCCCATATGGTCCTGTGATTCAAAATAGACCTTCGTTCAGCTGCAGCCTGACAACTAAATTACTGCAAGCCCCAGCGCTCGTCGGCCAGACAGACAGACAGACACACACACACAAACAAACACACACACACACTGCCTGATGGATGCAGTGGTGGAGGAAACTAGGAAGTGATGCGTCTCTGACAGGATGTTCATCAAATTCTACTGTAATTGGATTTATTGTGGGAAACATTTGCTAAGAACAGGGTTCCATTGTTTTGGTTTTGGTATATCCTATATTTCATTTAATTGCGTTCAACAGCCTGGGGAAATCCCTCTAGACGTCTGGATATTTTATGTTCTAACAGATAGCAACGGAGATGTACAGAATGTACTGTATAGTTAGCAAAGGGAAAAGTAGTCTGTTAAGAGTTACAGTACTATAGAGGCTGGCCCATTGTGTTGACAAGTAGAGCCAATTGGAAAGTCAAAGGAGAGAGAGAGAGAGAGAGAGAGAGAGAGAGAGAGAGAGAGGCGGGAGAGAGAGAGAGAGAGAGAGACATAGAGACATAGAGAGGGAGAGAAAGAGAGAGAAAGCGGGAGAGAGAGAGAGAGAGAGAGGGGACTATGGCCCACTATCAAAAAGATGTCACATCAGATAAGAGTGTCAAAACTGTAGTCGTATAAGAAGCATAACCCTTTACCAGTTCCTTCCCAAACACCTTGCTCATTTAACAACATTGTTAAACCCGCTTATCAGCTCTATGCTACGATTCCTCTGAATACATGGCCTCACTGAACCCAGACCTCTTTTTCTTTCACAAAGCCTCCCACATCTCAACCATCTCTGATGGGTGCAGACCTGGGTTCACACCATATTTAATATATGTCAAATACTTTGACCATTTGTTCTAGTCTGCCTGGAGTGCCAGGTGGGTGGTGTTTGCACCTTTGGGACTTTTCTATTGGTTCCATTGTCACAGGTGAGCTCAATCAAGCCCAGATGAAGTATTTTACATATATCCAATAGTATTTGAACTCAGGTCTGGCTGGATTTTCCTCCAGGACCTGATGTGACCGATATCCATTCTAGGAGGTAATTTAACCGAGATGTGATTTACATTTTTACTCCATCGTTGACAATATTGTCTTGCGCCTGATAAGGTTTTATATACTAGACTAACTGTTTAACTGTGTTGTCAGGCATGTAGCCTACATAACAAGACAGAAAGGGGAGATGATTTGTTTGATGTTTGTAGTGTACGCTGTAGGACATAAAGAAACAGGGAGAAGGATACTTATTATCTATTGAGATTTACTGACGTGATTTATATCAGGTGTAATGGGTGATGGTGCTGGTTGATTTAATGCTTCAGAGGGTGTTCATTGAAGAGCACTAATACTGTTCCCAAAATAAGTAGTGTTATTTGTTGACTCGAATGTGGTCTTCGTTTTGTCTGTGAGAGAGAGAAAGAGAGAGAGAGAGAGAGAGAGAGAGAGAGAGAGAGAGAGAGAGAGAGAGAGAGAGGGAGGATTTGGTCAATGTAGGTAGTTCAGACACTAAATGGATCCAAGACTCAACCTCTATGCCTCTAGACATGAACCTCTATGCCTCTAGACATGAACCTCTATGCCTCTAGACATGAACCTCTATGCCTCTAGACATGAACCTCTATGCCTCTAGACATGAACCTCTATGCCTCTAGATATGAACCTCTATGCCTCTAGACATGAACCTCTATGCCTCTAGACATGAACCTCTATGCCTCTAGATATGAACCTCTATGCCTCTAGACATGAACCTCTATGCCTCTAGATATGAACCTCTATGCCTCTAGACATGAACCTCTATGCCTCTAGATATGAACCTCTATGCCTCTAGACATGAACCTCTATGCCTCTAGATATGAACCTCTATGCCTCTAGACATGAACCTCTATGCCTCTAGATATGAACCTCTATGCCTCTAGACATGAACCTCTATGCCTCTAGATATGAACCTCTATGCCTCTAGACATGAACCTCTATGCCTCTAGATATGAACCTCTATGCCTCTAGACATGAACCTCTATGCCTCTAGATATGAACCTCTATGCCTCTAGACATGAACCTCTATGCCTCTAGATATGAACCTCTATGCCTCTAGACATGAACCTCTATGCCTCTAGATATGAACCTCTATGCCTCTAGACATGAACCTCTATGCCTCTAGATATGAACCTCTAGATAGACATGAACCTCTATGCCTCTAGATATGAACCTCTAGACATGAACCTCTATGCCTCTAGATATGCTTTCAGCAGTAGGCCATATCCTTTAGAATACTGCCATCTTCATGAGGTGCTATAAACTATATGATACTACATATCACATTGTCATTAACAGGTCGAAGCATCCTGACCGGTTGCATCACTGCCTGGTACGGCAATTGCTCGGCCTCTGACCGCAAGGCACTTCAGAGGGTAGTGCGTACGGCCCAGTACATCACTGGGGCAAAGCTGCCTGCCATCCAGGACCTCTACACCAGGCGGTGTCAGAGGATGGCCCTAAAATGGTCAAAGACCCCAGCCACCCCAGTCATAGACTGTTCTCTCTACTACCGCATGGCAAAAGCGGTACCGGAGTGCCAAGTCTAGGACAAAAGGCTTCCCAACAGTTTTTACCCCAAGCCATATGATTCCATAAGACAGGTAACCAATGGTTACCCAGACTATTTGCATTGGCACCATTGGTTAGAGCTTATAAGTAAGCATTTCACTGTAAGGTTTACACGTGTTGTATTCGGCGCACATGACAAATAAACTTTGATTTTATTTGATTTGATTTGAATGGACTCCAGCACTTTACACTGTACGGTTATATAAAACACAGCTTGGTGTGACACTGACAGACACCGCTTGTCCTGCTGTCATCGCTGAGTAAAGGCCTTGTTTTGGGGCCTGGCAGGGTATGTGATTTTAGGGAGGTCTAGGGGCTTATGTTCTTTCTGTGCTTAATCAAGCATCATATTTGTGTGTGTGAGTTCTGAAGTGTTCTTAGCCTAAGGTTTATTTCCTAGACACGGGACATCTGCTCCAGCAACTCAGCGCTCTGCAAAGAACTGTCAGAGTGGGTTTTGAGGACACTCATCCACAACACTTTCGAAGAACTTCAACAACCATGTTGTCATTCTGTCTTTGAATCTGAATGAGATATGCGTGTTGATGATCTGATGAAGTGTTGCAATATTTGGTCTCAGAAAGTACAACTAACAGCGGTCTCTGGCACTGCATTTCAGTGCTAGAGGCGTCACTACAGACCCTGGTTCGATTCCAGGCTGTATCACAACCGGCCGTGATTGGGAGTCCCATAGGGCGGCACACAATTGGCCCAGTGTCGTCCTGGTTTGGCCGGGGTAGGCCGTCATTGTAAATAAGATTTTTTTCTTTACTGACTTGCCAAGTTAAATAAAGGTTGAATATAAAAACAGACATTGTTATCGCAGCACATCCCCACGGTAATAAACTATGCTAACTCACCTGGATGTTTTTCTAACAGATATGCCTTTCTGTGGCTTTAGAGCAGGAATAGAAGAGGTATTGGAAAGTACCCTACTAGGATATATTTAACTCTCGGGGATAATATCATTACCTTTGGCCATGTGCCAGATAAGGTTAACAGAAAAAGCAACAAAGTACTTATGAGTTGAATACTTAAATACATTACCCAATTCTCAAATAACTTCTTCTGTGAGGAGATCGTTTTGGATCATAGTGCATGCTGTCTCATGTCGCAGAACTCCGGTTTATATCGAAAGGAACAGAGCCCAGAGTTTATACCGAAAGGAACAGAGCCCAGAGTTTATACCCACCAGTCTCTGTCTGTCTGTATGTCTGTCTCTGTCTGTCTGTCTGTCTGTCTGTCTGTCTGTCTGTCTGTCTGTCTGTCTGTCTGTCTGTCTGTCTGTCTGTCTGTCTGTCTCTGTCTCTCTGTCTCTCTGTCTCTCTCTCTCTCTCTCTCTCTCTCTCTCTCTCTCTCTCTCTCTCTCTCTCTCTCAATTTTCAATTAAATTTAATTCAAGGGATTTATTGGCATGGGAAACGTGTTAACATTGCCAAAGCAAGTGAGGTAGATAATATACAAAAGTTAAATAAACAATAAAATATTAACAGTAAACATTACACATACAGAAGTTTCAAAAAAATAAGGACATTACAAATGTCATATTATATATTTACATTTACATTTAAGTCATTTAGCAGACGCTCTTATCCAGAGCGACTTATATATATATATACAGTGTTTTAACAATGTACAAATGGTAGAGGACACAAGATAAAATAAATAGGCATAAATATGGGTTGTATTTACAATGGTGTGTGTTCTTCACTGGTTGCCCTTTTCTCATGGCAACAGGTCACAAATCTTGCTGCTGTGATGGCACACTGTGGTATTTCACCCAGTAGATATGGGAGTTTATCAAAATTGGATTTGTTTTTGAATTCATTGTGGATCTGTGTAATCTGAGGGAAATATGTCTCTCTAATATGGTCATACATTGGGCAGGAGGTTAGGAAGTGCAGCTCAGTTTCCACCTAATTTGTGGAAAGTGAGCACATAGCCTGTCTTCTCTTGAGAGCCATGTCTGCCTACAGCGGCCTTTCTCAATAGCAAGGCTATGCTCACTGAGTCTGTACATAGTCAAAGCTTTCCTTAAGTTTGGGTGGTCACAGTGGCCAGGTATTCATTCTGCCACTGTGTACTCTCTGTTTAAGGCCAAATAGCATTCTAGTTTGCTCTGTTTTTTTGTTAATTCTTTCCAATGTGTCAAGTAATTATCCTTTTGTTTTCTCATGATTTGGTTGGGTCTAATTGTGCTGTTGTCCTGGGGCTCTGTAGGATGTGTTTGTGTTTGTGAACAGGGCCCCAGGACCAGCTTGCTTAGGGACTCTTCTCCAGGTTCATCTCTCTGTAGGTGATGGCTTTGTTGTGGAAGGTTTGGGAATCGCTTCCTTTTAGGTGGTTATAGAATTTAACGTCTCTTTTCTGGATTTTGATCATTAGTGGGTATCGGCCTAATTCCGCTCTGCATGCATTATTTGGTGTTCTACGTTGTACACAGAGGATATTTTTGCAGAATTCTGTGTGCAGAGTCTCAATTTGGTGTTTGTCCCATTTTGTGAAGTCTTGATTGGTGAGCGGACCCCAGACCTCACAACCATAAAGGGCAATGGGCTCTATGACTGATTCAAATATTTTTAGCCAAATCCTAATTGGTATGTTGAAATTTATGTTCCTTTTGATGGCATAGAATGCCCTTCTTGCCTTGTCTCTCAGATCGTTCACAGCTTTGTGGAAGTTACCTGTGGCGCTGATGTTTAGGCCAAGGTATGTATAGTTTTTTGTGTGCTCTAGGGCAACAGTGTCTAGATGGAATTTGTATTTGTGGTCCTGGTGACTGGACCATTTTTGGAACACCATTATTTTGGTCTTACTGAGATTTACTGTCAGGGCCCAGGTCTGACAGAATTTGTGCATAAGATCTAGGTGCTGCTGTAGGCCCTCCTTGGTTGGTGACAGAAGCACCAGATCATCAGCAAACAGCAGACATTTGACTTCGGATTCTAGCAGGGTGAGTGCTGGCCGGGTGCTGCAGACTTTTCTAGTGCCCACGCCAATTCGTTGATATATATGTTGAAGAGGGTGGGGCTTAAGCTGCATCCCTGTCTAACCCCACGACCCTGTGTGAAGAAATGTGTGTGTTTTTTGCCAATTTTAACCGCACACTTGTTGTTTGTGTACATGGATTTTATAATGTCGTATGTTTTACCCCCAACACCACTTTCCATCCGTTTGTATAGCAGACCCTCAAGCCAAATTGGGTCGAAGGCTTTTTTGAAATCAACAAAGCATGAGAAGACTTTGCCTTTGTTTTGGTTTGTTTGGTTGTCAATTAGGGTGTGCAGGGTGAATACATGGTCTGTTGTACGGTAATTTGGTAAAAGCCAATTTGACATTTGCTCAGTACATTGTTTTCATTGAGGAAATGTACGAGTCTGCTGTTAATGATAATGCAGAGGATTTTCCCAAGGTTACTGTTGACGCATATTCCACGGTAGTTATTGGGGTCAAATTTGTCTCCACTTTTGTGGATTGGGGTGATCAGTCCTTGGTTCCAAATATTGGGGAAGATGCCAGAGCTAAGGATGATGTTAAAGAGTTTTAGTATAGCCAATTGGAATTTGTTGTCTGTATATTTGATCATTTCATTGAGGATACCATCAACACCACAGGCCTTTTTGGGTTGGAGGGTTTTTATTTTGTCCTGTAACTCATTCAATGTAATTGGAGAATCCAGTGGGTTCTGGGAGTCTTTAATAGTTGATTCTAAGATCTGTATTTGATCATGTATATGTTTTTGCTCTTTATTCTTTGTTATAGAGCCAAAAAGATTGGAGAAGTGGTTTACCCATACATCTCCATTTTGGATAGATAATTCTTCGTGTTGTTGTTTGTTTAGTGTTTTCCCATTTTCCCAGAAGTGGTTAGAGTCTATGGATTCTTCAATTACATTGAGCTGATTTCTGACATGCTGTTCCTTCTTTTTCCGTAGTGTATTTCTGTATTGTTTTAGTGATTCACCATAGTCTCTCTCTCTCTCTCTCTCTCTCTCTCTCTCTCTCTCTCTCTCTCTCTCTCTCTCTCTGACTTAGTGACTTAGTGACTTGATTGACTTTGAATAACTTGTTAAGAGGGCCTGTCTGCTCTGTGCTGGATCAGGCTCCATGTGACTGTCAGGCGGGGGTGGCGTGGCAGACGGAGACTGAGTTTGGGGGCGCCTGTATACCCTGTCTGATTGGCTGGCTGGGTCCTGGGCTAGAATGGATTAAAATACCACCGTCATATGTAGTCTATATGTATTCTATATGTATTCTATATGTATTCTATATGTATTCTATATGTATTCTATATGTATTCTATATGTAGTCTATATGTATTCTATATGTAGTCTATTTGTATTCTATGTGTATTCTATATGTAGTCTATATGTAGTCTATATGTGTCATGTATTGTCATATTATGTCTTGTTCCTGTTCTTTCTCTTCACTCCGTCTCCCTCTGCTGGTCGTATTAGGTTACCTTCGCTTCCTCTCCTTCCCCCAGCTGTTCCTCATCTTCTCTAACTACCTCGTTCACCCTTTTCCCACCTGTTCCCTTTTTCCCTCTGATTAGGTCTCTATTTCTCTCTCTGTTCCTGCTTCTGTCTTTGTCAGATTCTCGTTTGAGTTTCTCATGCCAGAACCAAACTATCGTCTCGTTTGCTTCACCCTTGTCCCGTCCTGTCGGAATCTGCCTGTTCTTCTGATGCTACGTGTGATCAGGTACCTCTGTCGCTCTACGACCAGCAGCGCCTAACCCAGAGAGACCAGCAGTCTGTCGCCGAAGGGGACTAACCCAGCTATTCTCCTCTGCTGCTAAGAAGGGGACTCTAACCCAGCTATTCTCCTCTGCTGCTAAGAAGGGGACTCTTCTGTAAATATCAGAAGGACTTTTTGTTTCATTTGTCGCCCTCTCTGCGGGTTGTCTATTTTGCCATTATTCTACATCTGAAGAGGATCTATGTCTTCCCTGTGTTTTGACATTAAAGGACTCTGTTTTTGTTAAACCGCTTTTGGGTCCTCACTCAAGTTCATAACAGAAGAATCTGACCAAGAATGGACCCAGCGACTTCGGATTCTTTCCACTCAGCCGTCGAGATCCAGGGAGCGATGCTAGGCAGACACGAGCAGGAATTGTCTGCTGCTCGACATGCCGTTGAGACCCTGGCCGCCCAAGTCTCCGACCTCACAAAACAGATTCACCATCTCCGCCTCGATCCACCAGCCACTTCCAGGGCTTCCGAATCTCCGGAGCCCAGAATCAATAACCCGCCGTGTTACTCTGGGGAGCCCACTGAATGCCGCTCGTTCCTCACCCAGTGTGATATTGTGTTTTCTCTCCAGCCCAACACTTACTCCAGGAGCACAGCTCGTATCGCCTACGTCATATCTCTCCTTACTGGACGGGCTCGTGAGTGGGGCACGGCAATCTGGGAGGCGAGGGCTGAGTGTACTAACCAGTATCAGGACTTTAAGGAGGAGATGATACGGGTTTTTGATCGTTCTGTTTTTGGGGAGGAAGCTTCCAGGGTCCTGTCTTCCCTATGTCAAGGTAATCGATCCATAACAGATTACTCTATTGAGTTTCGCACTCTTGCTGCCTCCAGTGACTGGAGCTCGCTTTGCTCGCTCGTTTTCTGGAGGGTCTCCGCGCGCGGAGGTAAAGGATGAGATTCTCTCCCGGGAGGTTCCTACCAGCGTGGATTCCTTGATTGAACTCGCTATTCGCATAGAGCGACGGGTTGATCTTCGTCGCCGAGCTCGTGGAAAGGAGCTCGCGTTCTCCGTTGCCCCCCTCTCCACATCACTACCATCTTCCCCCGCCGGCTCGGGTGCTGAGCCTATGCAGCTGGGGGGTATCCGCATCTCGACTAAGGAGAGGGAACGGAGAATCACCAACCGCCTCTGTCTCTATTGCGGTTCCGCTGGTCACTTTGTCACTTCATGTCCAGTAAAAGCCAGAGCTCATCAGTAAGAGGAGGGCTACTGGTGAGCGCTACTACTCTGGTCTCTCCTTCAAGATCCTGCACTACCTTGTCGGCCCATCTACGCTGGACCGGTTCGTCAGCTTCCTGCAGTGCCTTGATAGACTCTGGGGCGGAGGGCTGTTTTATGGACGAGACCTGGGCTCGGGAACATGACATTCCTCTCAGACAGTTAAGGGAGCCCACGGCCTTGTTCGCTTTGGATGGTAGTTCTCTCCCCAGGATTCAGCGTGAAACGCTACCTTTAACCCTCAATGTCTCTGGTAATCATAGCAAAACCATTTCTTTTTAAATTTTTCGTTCACCTTTTACACCTGTTGTTTTGGGCCATCCCTGGCTAGTTTGTCATAATCCTTCTATTGATTGGTCTAGTAATTCTATCCTCTCCTGGAACGTCTCTTGTCATGTGAAATGTTTAATGTCTGCTATCCCTCCTGTTTCCTCTGTCTCTTCTTCACAGGAGGAGCCTGGTGATTTGACGGGGGTGCTGGAGGAATATCACGATCTGCGCACAGTGTTCAGTCGGTCCAGGGCCACCTCTCTTCCTCCGCACCGGTCGTATGATTGTAGTATTGATCTCCTTCCGGGAACCACTCCCCCCCGGGGTAGACTATACTCTCTGTCGGCTCCCGAACGTAAGGCTCTCGAAGATTATTTGTCTGTAGCTCTCGACGCCGGTACCATAGTCCCCTCCTCCTCTCCCGCCGGAGCGGGGGGTTTTTTTGTTAAGAAGAAGGACGGGTCCCTGCGCCCCTGCATAGATTATCGAGGGCTGAATGACATAACAGTTAAGAATCGTTATCCGCTCCCTCTTATGTCTTCAGCCTTCGAGATCCTGCAGGGAGCCAGGTTTTTCACTAAGTTGGACCTTCGTAACGCTTACCATCTCGTGCGCATCAGGGAGGGGGACGAGTGGAAAACGACGTTTAACACTCCGTTAGGGCACTTTGAATACCGGGTTCTTCCTTTCGGCCTCGCTAACGCTCCAGCTGTCTTCCAGGCATTAGTTAATGACGTCCTGAGAGACATGCTGAACATCTTTGTTTTCGTTTACCTTGACGATATCCAGATTTTTTCACCGTCACTCCAGATTCATGTTCAGCACATTCGACGTGTCCTCCAGTGCCTTTTAGAGAATTGTCTTTATGTGAAGGCTGAGAAGTGCACTTTTCATGCCTCCTCCGTCACATTTCTCGGTTCTGTTATTTCCGCTGAAGGCATTAAGATGGATCCCGCTAAGGTCCAAGCTGTCATTGATTGGCCCGTTCCTAAGTCACGCGTCGAGCTGCAGCGCTTTCTCGGCTTCGCGAATTTCTATCGTCGTTTCATCCGTAATTTCGGTCAGGTGGCAGCTCCTCTCACAGCCCTTACTTCTGTCAAGACGTGCTTTAAGTGGTCCGTTTCCGCCCAGGGAGCCTTTGATCTTCTCAAGAATCGTTTTACATCCGCACCTATCCTTGTTACACCTGACGTCTCTAGACAGTTCGTTGTCGAGGTTGACGCGTCGGAGGTGGGCGTGGGAGCCATTCTTTCTCAGCGCTCCTCTCTGACGACAAGGTCCACCCTTGCGCGTATTTTCTCTTCGCCTGTCGCCGTCGGAACGTAACTATGATGTGGGAAACCGCAAACTGCTCGCCATCCGCTTAGCCCTAGGCGAATGGCGACAGTGGTTGGAGGGGGCGACTGTTCCTTTTGTCGTTTGGACTGACCATAGGAACCTTGAGTACATCCGTTCTGCCAAACGACTTAATGCGCGTCAGGCTCGTTGGGCGCTTTTTTCGCTCGTTTCGAGTTCGTAATTTCTTATCGTCCGGGCTCTAAGAACACCAAGCCTGATGCTTTATCTCGTCTCTTCAGTTCTTCAGTAGTCTCCACCGACCCCGAGGGGATTCTCCCTGAGGGGCGTGTTGTCGGGTTGACCATCTGGGGAATTGAGAGGCAGGTAAAGCAAGCACTCACTCACACTCCGTCGCTTGTCCTAGGAACCTTCTTTTCGTTCCCGTTCCTACTCGTCTGGCCGTTCTTCAGTGGGCTCACTCTGCCAAGTTAGCCGGCCACCCCGGCGTTCGGGGTACGCTTGCTTCCATTCGCCAGCGTTTTTGGTGGCCCACCCGGGAGCGTGACACGCGTCGTTTCGTGGCTGCTTGTTCGGTCTGCGCGCAGACTAAGTCCGGTAACTCCTCCTGCCGGCCGTCTCAGACCGCTTCCCATTCCCTCTCGACCGTGGTCTCACATCGCCTTAGATTTTATCACCGGTCTGCCTTCGTCAGCGGGGAAGACTGTTATTCTTATGGTTGTCGATAGGTTCTCTAAGGCGGCTCATTTTATTCCTCTCGCTAAGCTCCCTTCTGCTAAAGAAACGGCACAAATCATCATCGAGAATGTTTTCAGAATTCATGGCCTTCCGTCAGACGTCGTTTCGACAGGGTCCGCAATTCACGTCTCAATTTTGGAGGGAGTTTTGCCGTTTGATTGGGGCTTCCGTCAGTCTCTCTTCCGGCTTTCACCCCCAGTCTAACGGTCAAGCAGAACGGGCCAATCAGACTATTGGTCGCATCTTACGCAGTCTTTCTTTTCGTAACCCTGCGTCTTGGTCAGAACAGCTCCCCTGGGCAGAATACGCCCACAACTCGCTTCCTTCGTCTGCGACCGGTCTATCTCCTTTTCAGAGTAGCCTCGGGTACCAGCCTCCGCTGTTCTCGTCTCAGCTCGCCGAGTCCAGCGTCCCCTCCGCTCAGGCTTTTGATCCAACGTTGTGAGCGCACCTGGAAGAGGGTCAGGTCTGCACTTTGCCGTTATAGGGCGCAGACTGTGAGAGCCGCTAATAAGCGTAGAACTAAGAGTCCTAGATATTGTCGCGGTCAGAGAGTATGGCTCTCCACTCAAAACCTTCCCCTTAAGACAGCTTCTACTTAAGTTGACCCCACGGTTCATTGGTCCGTTCCGTATTTCTCAGATCATTAATCCTGTCGCAGTGCGACTTCTTCTCCCGCGATATCTTCGTCGCGTCCACCCGGTCTTCCATGTCTCCTGTGTTAAGCCCGTTCTTCGCGCTCCCGCTCGTCTTCCCCCCCCCATCCTTGTCGAGGGCGCACCTATCTACAGGGTCCGTAAGATTTTGGACATGCGTCCTCGGGGCCGTGGTCATCAGTACCTAGTGGATTGGGAGGGGTACGGTCCTGAGGAAAGGAGTTGGGTTCCCTCTCGGGACGTGCTGGACCGTTCGCTGATCGATGATTTCCTCCGTTGCCGCCAGGTTTCCTCCTCGAGTGCACCAGGAGGCGCTCGGTGAGTGGGGGGGTACTGTCATGTATTGTCATATTATGTCTTGTTCCTGTTCTTTCTCTTCACTCCGTCTCCCTCTGCTGGTCGTATTAGGTTACCTTCTCTTCCTCTCCTTCCCCCAGCTGTTCCTCATCTTCTCTAACTACCTCGTTCACCCTTTTCCCACCTGTTCCCTTTTCCCTCTGATTAGGTCTCTATTTCTCTCTCTCTGTTCCTGCTTCTGTCTTTGTCAGATTCTCGTTTGAGTTTCTCATGCCAGAACCAAACTATCGTCTCGTTTGCTTCACCCTTGTCCCGTCCTGTCGGAATCTGCTTGTTCTTCTGATGCTACGTGTGATCAGGTACCTCTGTCCTCTACGACCCGCGCCTACCCAGAGAGACCAGCAGTCTGTCGCCGCTAACCCAGCTATTCTCCTCTGCTGCTAAGAAGGGGACTCTAACCCAGCTATTCTCCTCTGCTGCTAAGAAGGGGACTCTTCTGTAAATATCAGAAGGACTTTTTGTTTCATTTGTCGCCCTCTCTGCGGGTTGTCTATTTTGCCATTATTCTACATCTGAAGAGGATCTATGTCTTCCCTGTGTTTTGACATTAAAGGACTCTGTTTTTGTTAAACCGCTTTTGGGTCCTCACTCAAGTTCATAACAATATGTAGTCTATATGTATTCTATATGTATTCTATATGTATTCTATGTGTATTCTATATGTAGTCTATATGTATTCTATATGTAGTCTATATGTATTCTATATGTATTCTATAAGTAGTCTATATGTAGTCTATATGTATTCTATATGTATTCTATATGTAGTCTATATGTATTCTATATGTATTCTATATGTAGTCTACATGTAGTCTATATGTATTCTATATGTAGTCTATATGCATTCTATATGTAGTCTATATGTATTCTATATGTAGGCTATATGCATTCTATATGTAGTCTATATGTATTCTATATGTATTCTATATGTAGTCTATATGTATTCTATATGTAGTCTATATGTAGTCTATATGTAGTCTATATGTATTATATATGTAGTCTATATGTAGTCTATATGTAGTCTATATGTATTCTATATGTAGTCTATATGTAGTCTATATGTATTCTATATGTAGTCTATATGTATTCTATATGTAGTCTATATGTATTCTATATGTAGTCTATATGTATTCTATATGTAGTCTATGTGTATTCTATATGTAGTCTATATGTATTCTATATGTAGTCTATATGCATTCTATATGTAGGCTATATGCATTCTATATGTAGTCTATATGTATTCTATATGTATTCTATATGTAGTCTACATGTAGTCTATATGTATTCTATATGTAGTCTATATGCATTCTATATGTAGTCTATATGTAGTCTATATGTATTCTATATGTAGGCTATATGCATTCGATATGTAGTCTATATGTATTCTATATGTAGTCTATAGGTATTCTATATGTAGTCTATATGTAGTCTATATGTATTCTATATGTAGTCTATATGTAGTCTATATGTATTCTATATGTAGTCTATATGTATTCTATATGTAGTCTATATGTATTCTATATGTATTCTATATGTAGTCTATATGTATTCTATATGTAGTCTATATGTATTCTATATGTAGTCTATATGTAGTCTATATGTATTCTATATGTAGTCTATATGTATTCTATATGTAGTCTATATGTATTCTATATGTAGTCTATATGTATTCTATATGTATTCTATATGTATTCTATATGTAGTCTATATGCATTCTATATGTAGTCTATATGTATTCTATATGTATTCTATATGTAGTCTATATGTAGTCTATATGTAGTCTATATGTATTCTATATGTAGTCTATATGTATTCTATATGTATTCTATATGTAGTCTATATGTAGTCTATATGTATTCTATATGTAGTCTATATGTATTCTATATGTAGTCTATATGTATTCTATATGTAGTCTATATGTAGGCATCTGGACGCACCATGCCCATGACTCTGCTCCCTCAAGGCTGAGGAGGTAATAAGCTTAACACTGAGAGTGGCCACCTACCTGACTGTTGTCTCATCTCAAGCTGGTTAGAGCTGGTTTGGATGACATCACGTGAACAGAGCTCAGGAGTAAGTGACAACAGTTGAGTTTATGAAGCCTGGGTTTATACATCGATACAGAGACAGTGTGTTTAAAACACCAACCCCTGACTGAGCCCATGACTCAATGTTCCTCACAATTCATGTTTCCACGATGATCAGATCAGGACAACTCTCTCCTGGGGTCCTGGTCTCTCATTCACTCACTCGCACGCACGCACACACACACGCACACACACACACACACACACACACACGCACACAAACAAACATTGTCCTTGTGGTTGTTGTGGGTTGCAGATCATATCGTATCACACATTCCCACAGTTTCAGTCATGCGTGTTAGGAAGACAGCACGATCTCCGCTCACACGTCTCTCTGCTCCACGCTCGGCTAGTCTGGCCTGGCCAATCTACATTATCTGTCTGGCATCTGGTGACAGCCGACAGGCAAGAAGACAAGCTGAGACCTCAGACCGCCAACCAGGTTGAGACATTTATCAGATCTTTGTGAGAGAGAAAAAAGGACAAGAAGGGAGGGTGGGAGGGACAGATGGAGGGGGGAGAGAGAGAGAGAGAGAGAGAGAGAGAGAGAGAGAGAGAGAAAGATAGGGAGCGAGAGAGGGGGGAGAAAGAGAGAGAGAGGGATGGATGGATGGAGAAAGAGCGAGAGAGAGGCATAAAGAGGGAGTGAGGCCTGAGAGAATCTAGCAGTGAGCGAGTCGGGGAGAAAGAGGGAGAGAGAGGCATAAAGACAAGCTGAGAGAGAGCGAGACCGAGGGAGAAAGAGGGAGAGAGAGGCATAAAGATCTTTGTGAGAGAGAGAGAGAGAGACAGGGAGAAAGAGGGAGAGGGCATAAAGAGGGGAGTGAGAGAGAGAGGGAGCGAGGGAGAAAGAGGGAGAGAGAGGCATAAAGAGGGAGTGAGAGAGAGAGAGAGAGCGAGGGAGAAAGAGGGAGAGAGAGGCATAAAGAGGGAGTGAGAGAGAGAGAGAGAGCGAGGGAGAAAGAGGGAGAGAGAGGCATAAAGAGGGAGTGAGAGAGAGAGAGAGAGCGAGGGAGAAAGAGGGAGAGAGAGGCATAAAGAGGGAGTGACAGAGAGAGAGAGCGAGGGAGAAAGAGGGAGAGAGAGGCATAAAGAGGGAGTGAGAGAGAGAGCGAGAGCGAGGGAGAAAGAGGGAGAGGGCCAAAGAGGGACAAGGACAGAGAGAGAAAGAGAGATAACATGATGATGTTCATTCATGTAACAGGCAGTTCAAACTGCCCGCAGGACATTTTAGTTACATTATATTTGAGTCAATTGTCTTTCAGTGTTCTCTTTGAATGAATTGTAAATGGCCCTAAATGTCTTTAGTTAAGGCTTAGAGTGGAGTAATGTTCAGTCATAAAGTTCCTGTGTTCCAGAGTGTCTCTCTCTTTGTCTGTGATGTTCATTTCCCCGTTGCGGTCTCCATTGTAAAATGCCCCTGGGGGAGACATTACACAGGCAGTCTATATAAGTGAAGGGTTAGAGTCTGGGGTCCAGAGGTTAGAGGTCAATACAGTCACATGAATGGAGTGAAAACGTCCATTTAGCCGTTGGACAGAATGTCTCCATACAGTTATTTGGAGAAGACTTACTGAGTGGGTTGGTTGGGGTGGGTGTGATTTGGACCAGTTCAGTTGTTTCCGTGAAAAGAGACTATTGTATGTAGCCTATGAGATCTGGAAGTATTACCAGTTCAGATAGATGCACGATGTACAACCTGTTGATATCAATTACTTTACAACAGACACGTTTTTCATGTTTATTGTTTCTGGCTTCATTTATCACTGTTGTGTACGCAATTACATCTTGGACATGAGGAGCACAATTGAATCCATGAATTTGAAAGCAAACAGCCTCTCTCCCCACACAGTGCTGATGAATGATCATGATTAACAGATGATCCTGTTTGTTAAACAACTGATGACAGAGTAGAAGAGAACTGCTGGTCCTCAGCCATCTGCTTCAGTAGAGATCAATACATCATTGGCTTTAGTATGTACATCAGAGTATGACAGAGTAGAAGAAATATAGATCAACTACACTGGGCACAGACATCAATGCAACGTATATTCCACGTTGGTTCAATGTTATTTCATTGAAATGACATGGAAACAATGTTTTTACATTTTATTTCATAATTATTATTATTATATTAATTTAAAAACGTTTTTTTAATTGAATATCCGAAACATACAATATAGTTGCAGTGAAGCCGCTCAACAACCACATCACACCAGTCATCTAACAGACTCCCATTCAGAGAGACACACAGAAGCATCCAGGGTCAATGCCCTGCTCAAGGGCACGTTGACAGATCTCCCACCAGAACAAAAAACGTGAACCCGAACCCTCCAAGATCCCCCCACAGTTCCCCAATAGCTGTCCCTCAACCATTCGAGACCTCTCCCACAGTCCTCCAATGCACCAACAACCAAGAGAATGAACCCCCACCCCCAAGAACCCCCCAATGCACCAACAACCAAGAGAATGAACCCCCACCCCCAAGAACCCCCCAATACACCAACAACCAAGAGAATGAACCCCCACCCCCAAGAACCTCCCAATGCACCAACAACCAAGAGAATGAACCCCCACCCCCAAGAACCCCCAATACACCAACAACCAAGAGAATGAACCCCACCCCCGAGAACCTCCCAATGCACCAACAACCAAGAGAATGAACCCCCAACCCCAAGAACCCCCAATACACCAACAACCAAGAAAATGAACCCCCACCCCCAAGAACCCCCAATACACCAACAACCAAGAGAATGAACCCCACCCCCAAGAACCCCCAATACACCAACAACCAAGAGAATGAACCTCCACCCCCAAGAACCCCCAATACACCAACAACCAAGAGAATGAACCCCCACCCCCAAGAACCTCCCAATGCACCAACAACCAAGAGAATGAACCCCCAACCCCAAGAACCCCCAATACACCAACAGCCAAGAGAATGAACCCCCACCCCCAAGAACCCCCAATACACCAACAACCAAGAGAATGAACCCCCAACCCCAAGAACCCCCAATACACCAACAACCAAGAAAATGAACCCCCACCCCCAAGAACCTCCC
Source organism: Oncorhynchus nerka (assembly GCF_034236695.1). Classification (NCBI taxonomy): domain Eukaryota; kingdom Metazoa; phylum Chordata; class Actinopteri; order Salmoniformes; family Salmonidae; genus Oncorhynchus; species Oncorhynchus nerka. The sequence goes on along the minus strand of NW_027038085.1, from coordinate 6,852 downwards.
AATGCACCAACAACCAAGAGAATGAACCCCCAACCCCAAGAACCCCCAATACACCAACAGCCAAGAGAATGAACCCCCACCCCCAAGAACCCCCAATACACCAACAACCAAGAGAATGAACCCCCACCCCCAAGAACCTCCCAATGCACCAACAACCAAGAGAATGAACCCCAACCCCAAGAACCCCCAATACACCAACAGCCAAGAGAATGAACCCCCACCCCAAGAACCCCCAATACACCAACAACCAAGAGAATGAACCCCACCCCCAAGAACCCCCAATACACCAACAACCAAGAGAATGAACCTCCACCCCCAAGAACCCCCAATACACCAACAACCAAGAGAATGAACCCCCACCCCCAAGAACCTCCCAATGCACCAACAACCAAGAGAATGAACCCCAACCCCAAGAACCCCCAATACACCAACAGCCAAGAGAATGAACCCCACCCCCAAGAACCCCCAATACACCAACAACCAAGAGAATGAACCCCCAACCCCAAGAACCCCCAATACACCAACAACCAAGAAAATGAACCCCCCACCCCCAAGAACCTCCCAATGCACCAACAACCAAGAGAATGAACCCCCAACCCCAAGAACCCCCAATACACCAACAGCCAAGAGAATGAACCCCCACCCCCAAGAACCCCCAATACACCAACAACCAAGAGAATGAACCCCCACCCCCAAGAACCCCCAATGCACCAACAACCAAGAGAATGAACCCCCACCCCCAAGAACCCCCAATACACCAACAACCAAGAGAATGAACCCCCACCCCCAAGAACCCCCAATACAACAACAACCAACAGAATGAACCCCCACCCCCAAGAACCCCCAATACAACAACAACCAACAGAATGAACCCCACCCCCAAGAACCCCACAATACACCAACAACCAAGAGAATGAACCCCCACCCCCAAGAACCCCCAATACACCAACAACCAAGAGAATGAACCCCCACCCCCAAGAACACCCAATACACCAACATCCAACAGAATGAACCCCCACCCCCAAGAACCCCCAATACAACAACAACCAAGAGAATGAACCCCCCACCCCCAAGAACCCCCAATACACCAACAACCAACATAATGAATCCCCACCCCCAAGAACCCCCAATACAACAACAACCAAGAGAATGAACCCCACCCCAAGAACCCCCAATACACCAACAACCAACAGAATGAATCCCCACCCCCAAGAACCCCACAATACAACAACAACCAACAGAATGAACCCCACCCCAAGAACCCCCAATACACCAACAACCAACAGAATGAACCCCACCCCAAGAACCCCCAATACACCAACAACCAACAGAATGAACCCCCACCCCCAAGAACCCCCAATACACCAACAACCAACAGAATGAACCCCACCCCCAAGAACCCCCAATACACCAACAACCAACAGAATGAACCCCACCCCAAGAACCCCCAATACACCAACAACCAACAGAATGAACCCCCACCCCCAAGAACCCCCCAATACACCAACAACCAACAGAATGAACTAAAGAGAAAAAAGAAAGTCAGAAGAAAACAGCAAACAACAACATTTTTTTTTTTACATTCAAAATAAATTTAAAACAAAGGACATCAAGGACAACTGAAATCATAACAGCAATGCCAACTGTATATGTTTGTGTGCATGTCTGGCACTATTACATGTATGTGTGTGTTCTTGTATGTGTTTATTTGAATGAGAGTGTGTGTTTATGCATTTACAAACACCTGCACGGCATCAGCCTCAGGCAAACCGGCATTAGTTTAAAAAAATACTGCCCCTCAGTGTCATTCAAACTTACTTTTTATTATGTTTCATTTGGACTTAAAAAAAAACAACTTTTATCTTTGACGATCATTCTATCTCTCACACAGCAACTCCACTCCCACTTGACTCCAATTCCACATCCCAACCCTCAGCTTCCCTCAGCCCATCCCATCTATCTCTGCTGGTCACCCTCAGCCCATCCCATCTATCTCTGCTGGCCACCATCAGGTCATCCCATCTATCTCTGCTGGTCACCCTCAGCCCATCCCATCTATCTCTGCTGGTCACCCTCAGCCCATCCCATCTATCTCTGCTGGCCACCCTCAGGTCATCCCATCTATCTCTGCTGGCCACCCACTTCGGGTTTCTACGCAACACATATTTTTAAACTATGCTGTGATGTTAAACGTACAATTTCAATCTATCTAATCGAATAGAATCCACAGATTGCGAGTTGAGGATAAATACTTTTACTAAGAGTATTAGTATATTAGTAATTGACTGACCCGGTCTCTCCAGATCTCCTAACTATTTCTAGGGTCAATTTTAAATCAATGCTATGCATTTTCAGCCATTCCTGAACCTGAGACCAGAAACAGGCTACCTGAGGGCAATACCAAAATAAATGGTCTATTGATTCTGTATCCTCACAACAAAATATGCAGAGCTTCGATGATTTTATGCCCCAAATATTCAAAATTTTGTTGGTGGCAAGAATTCTATAAAATAATTTTAGCTGAAAAGCACAAAGTCTTGAATCTTGCGTTGTTTTATATATCAACTCATACACCCTGTACCATGGAATTGGTACATCAAAAATCTCTTCCCAACTATTTTGCAATCTTGTCAACATCCTGGTCCTCAAAGGAAAGTGGTATACTTTCCTATTTGTGCCATTTTTATTCCTCCGCCAGTTTTGATCCTTTATATTGGGCAGACCGACCAGTTCCCTACCTCCTCCCACTGCCACCTGCCTCCTCCAGTTTTGATCCTTTATATTGGGCAGACAGACCAGTTCCCTACCTCCTCCCACTGCCACCTGCCTCCTCCAGTTTTGATCCTTTATATTGGGCAGACCGACCAGTTCCCTACCTCCTCCCACTGCCACCTGCCTCCTCCAGTTTTGATCCTTTATATTGGGCAGACCGACCAGTTCCCTACCTCCTCCCACTGCCACCTGCCTCCTCCAGTTTAGATCCTTTATATTGGGCAGACCGACCAGTTCCCTACCTCCTCCCACTGCCACCTGCCTCCTCCAGTTTTGATCCTTTATATTGGGCAGACAGACCAGTTCCCTACCTCTTCCCGCTGCCACCTGCCTCCTCCAGTTTTGATCCTTTATATTGGGCAGACAGACCAGTTCCCTACCTCCTCCCGCTGCCACCTGCCTCCTCCAGTTTTGATCCTTTATATTGGGCAGACAGACCAGTTCCCTACCTCTTCCCGCTGCCACCTGCCTCCTCCAGTTTTGATCCTTTATATTGGGCAGACAGACCAGTTCCCTACCTCCTCCCGCTGCCACCTGCCTCCTCCAGTTTTGATCCTTTATATTGGGCAGACAGACCAGTTCCCTACCTCTTCCCGCTGCCACCTGCCTCCTCCAGTTTTGATCCTTTATATTGGGCAGACAGACCAGTTCCCTACCTCTTCCCGCTGCCACCTGCCTCCTCCAGTATTGATCCTTTATATTGGGCAGACAGATCAGTTCCCTACCTCCTCCCGCTGCCACCTGCCTCCTCCAGTTTTGATCCTTTATATTGGGCAGACAGACCAGTTCCCTACCTCTTCCCGCTGCCACCTGCCTCCTCCAGTTTTGATCCTTTATATTGGGCAGACAGACCAGTTCCCTACCTCCTCCCGCTGCCACCTGCCTCCTCCAGTTTTGATCCTTTATATTGGGCAGACAGACCAGTTCCCTACCTCCTCCCGCTGCCACCTGCCTCCTCCAGTTTTGATCCTTTATATTGGTCAGACCGACCAGTTCCCTACCTCTTCCCGCTGCCACCTGCCTCCTCCAGTTTTGATCCTTTATATTGGGCAGACAGACCAGTTCCCTACCTCCTCCCGCTGCCACCTGCCTCCTCCAGTTTTGATCCTTTATATTGGGCAGACAGACCAGTTCCCTACCTCTTCCCGCTGCCACCTGCCTCCTCCAGTTTTGATCCTTTATATTGGGCAGACAGACCAGTTCCCTACCTCCTCCCGCTGCCACCTGCCTCCTCCAGTTTTGATCCTTTATATTGGGCAGACAGATCAGTTCCCTACCTCCTCCCGCTGCCACCTGCCTCCTCCAGTTTTGATCCTTTATATTGGGCAGACCGACCAGTTCCCTACCTCCTCCCGCTGCCACCTGCCTCCTCCAGTTTTGATCCTTTATATTGGTCAGACCGACCAGTTCCCTACCTCTTCCCGCTGCCGCCTGCCTCCTCCAGTTTTGATCCTTTATATTGGGCAGACAGACCAGTTCCCTACCTCTTCCCGCTGCCACCTGCCTCCTCCAGTTTTGATCCTTTATATTGGTCAGACCGACCAGTTCCCTACCTCTTCCCGCTGCCACCTGCCTCCTCCATTTTTGGGGTAATGCTGTAATCAATCGGTTCTACTCTTGGATTGAGCAGACCTTCCCTTACAATTCTGTTAAAACCTGTTGGGGCTAACCCTGAATACTGCCCCTTCTGGAGGAATTCGGTACCCATATAAAACATGATAAATTTTTGTCAAAAGTTGCTAATATATGCATATAAAAAATATTATCGAATAGGAAACACTCTAAAGCTTCTAAAACCATTTAAATTTTGTCTCTATGTAAAGCAGAAGTGTCAGGGCATGCATTCTCCCAAAGTCTCTCTTGTAATGGGAAAAGTTGCCACCACTTCGACGTCATCGTATACACACTTCCCAAGCAGTTATAACCATGGAAACAGTTTCTACGTCTTCAGCGTGAAGCCTGCTTTCGATGAGGCATGTAACTGTGAGAATCGCGCGCTCACGAGACGTTCAGCGTGCCCAAACGTCTCGGTGACGCAAAAAAAAGTTTACCCAATGCGCGCTGTGATGTTTCTCTCTCTTTCCCTCAGGATGGATTGAACAACGTGTGTGTGTCTGTTCGCCCTCACGATTGCTGTAGACCTTTATAACATGTTAACCTCTTGCCTCTACTTGGGACGCTTGCGTCCCAACTAGAGCTCTGGAAATGCAAATGTGCTACGCTAAATGCTAATAGCATTAGTTAAAACTCAAAAGTTCATTAAAATACACATGCAGGGTATCAAATTAAAGCTACACTCGTTGTGAATCCAGGCAACAAGTCCGATTTTTAAAATGCTTTTCGGCGACAGCATGAGAAGCTATTATCTGATAGCATGCACCAATACACTACAACAGAAAAGCACAGCAGGGGACGTAAACAAAATAATTAGCATTTCAAGTTACACAAACCGCACAATAAAATAGAAAACAGTCATTACCTTTCACCATCTTCTTTGTTTTGGCACTCCTAGATGTCCCATAAACACTATTGGGTCTTTATTTCGATTAACCGTCATATAAAGCCAAGATATCATTATATGTAGACTGTGTGATAAACGAAAACAGCGATTTCACAATGCGTCATTTTTTAAATTCAAAAGTAGACGATAAACTTTCACAAAACACTTCGAAATACGCTTGTAATGCTACTTTAGGTATTAGTAAACGTTAATAAGCGATAAAATCATCCGTAGGCGATGTAAATATCATTAGCTGTCGTCTTGGAAAAAATTTCAGGAGAGAGCTCTTCCGGAATGATCTGGGCGGAGACCGGAGGTAAGCGGTGCCCCTGTTTCGGTTCAACCAAGAATCAAAGATGATTCAATTCACAAGACTCTAGACAACATGGGGATGCTGTGGGAGTTGAATGCTCTGTCTTATCTAATTCGGCTCACTGTTAACAATTGCTGGAAGTGGCGCAAGGATATTTATTTCCATTTTCTGTGATCAGGTTTTCCTGCGCTTTCCGATGTAACGCACGTTATGTAATAGCCACAGTCGTGATTTAACCAGTTTTAAAAACACGTCCGAGGGTTTATCCACACATTCTAACCATATGAACGTACTATATTCCTGGCATGAGTAGCAGGGCGCTGAAATGTTGCGCGATTTTTAACAAAATGTTCAAAAAAGTAGAGGGTCGACTGAAGAGGTTTTAAGGCTTAATTATAAACATAGTTTGACAAGTTTACTCGACATATAATGTATACTTTCGACGTTTTGGTGCGCATCCACTTGAAATTTGCATACATTTAGACCAAATGTGGCTAGTTTGAGAACCGAAAGACACAGACTTGAAAACTGAACGCTAACTTGGGAGGATTAACCCTTCCAGGCCTTCTGATGGAAGAACAGGCACGGTAAGGGAATATTTATGTGTTCATTTTTAGTTTCTGCCGACTCAAGATAGAGGAGTCATTATGCTAAATGGGAGCGCGCCTCCTTATTATAGCCTAGTGAACGCAAAATGGAACGTTAAAAATAATTATAACACAGCGATTGCATTTAGAAGAAGTTTATCTTGCCATACATATGTAAAACATGCATATTTAGTCAAAAGTTTATGATGTGTATTCCTTGTTAGCTGACGTTATCTGCCGAGCTATTTTTATTTCTCCTGACATTGCAGTAGCATTTTTGAACGATGCATAATTGTAAACAGAGATTTATGGATATATTTGCAGATTATTGAAAAAATGAATGTACTGTGTAACATGTTATATTACTGTCATCTGATGAAGATTTCAAAAGGTTAGGCGAAATGATTTTTTTTAACTGCGTTTGTTGATTGCATATTTTTTCCTACTTGGCTATGCTAATGAGGTATGTCTGCAGTGGTGGTTGGACATAAATATGTTATGTTTTCGAAAGTAAAACATTTTAGAAATCTGACTTGCTGGGTAGATAAACAACTTCTTTATCTTTCATTTGAGCCATTTTTCTTGCTAATCTGTGGAGGTTAAATATTTTTAGGATTATTTTCATGCTCCCTGCGCCACATTACAGCTCAGGGGTGGGGAGTTCCCAAAGGGAACTAGTA
>NW_027038084.1:0-25583 GCF_034236695.1 Oncorhynchus nerka | reverse complement strand
GATGGATATAGGTCCGTAACAGCCTGGGGTCCAGATAAGGACAGGATGACATGATATCCGTAACAGCTTCCAACGAGTGCTAAGGACAGATGGGTACAGGTCCGCAACAGCCTGGGTCCAGGAGGCAGAGGCAGGGCAGGATATAGGTCCGTAACAGCCTGGGTCCAGAGGCAGAAGCAGGACAGGATGGGCACAGGTCCGTAACAGTTTGGGTCCAGAGGCTAAAGGGCAGGATGGATATAGGTATGTAACAGTTTGGGTCCAGAGGCAGACAGGATGGATATAGGTCTGTAAACAGTTTGGGTCTAGAGGCAGGGCAGGATGGGCAGGTCTGTAACAGTTTGGGTCCAGAGGCAGGCAGGACAGGTCCGTAACAGCTTTGCATTCAGAGGCAGGGCAGGATGGATATAGGTCTGTAACAGTTTGGGTCTAGAGGCAGGGCAGGATGGATTATAGGTCTGTAACAGTTTGGGTCTAGAGGCAGCAGGATGGATATAGGTCTGTAACAGTTTGGGTCCAGAGGCAGAGCAGGGATGGATATAGGTCTGTAACAGTTTGGGTCTAGAGGCAGTGGGCAGTGATGGATATAGGTCTGTAACAGCTTGGGTCTAGAGGCAGGGCAGGATGGATATAGGTCTGTAACAGTTTGGGTCTAGAGGCAGGGCAGGATGGATATAGGTCTGTAACAGTTTGGGTCTAGAGGCAGGAGCAGGATGGATATAGGTCTGTAACAGTTTGGGTCTAGAGGCAGGGCAGGATGGATATAGGTCTGTAACAGTTTGGGTCTAGAGGCAGGGCAGGGTAGGATGGATATAGGTCTGTAACAGTTTGGGTCTAGAGGCAGGGCGCAGGATGGATATAGGTCTGTAACAGTTTGGGTCTAGAGGCAGGGCAGGATGGATATAGGTCTGTAACAGTTTGGGTCTAGAGGCAGGGCAGTAGGATGGATATAGGTCTGTAACAGTTTGGGTCTAGAGGCAGGGCAGGATGGATATAGGTCTGTAACAGTTTGGGTCTAGAGGCAGGGCAGGAGGATGGATATAGGTCTGTAACAGTTTGGGTCTAGAGGCAGGGCAGGGCAGGATGGATATAGGTCTGTAACAGTTTGGGTCTCAGATGATGGAGTGCTAGAGGCAGGCAGGATGGATATAGGTCTGTAACAGTTTGGGTCTAGAGGCAGGGCAGGATGGATATAGGTCTGTAACAGTTTGGGTCTAGAGGCAGGGCAGGATGGATATAGGTCTGTAACAGTTTGGGTCCAGAGGCAGGCAGGGCAGGATGGATATAGGTCTGTAACAGTTTGGGTCTAGAGGCAGGGCAGGATGGATATAGGTCTGTAACAGTTTGGGTCCAGAGGCAGAGGCAGGATGGATATAGGTCTGTAACAGCTTGGGTCTAGAGGCAGGGCAGGATGGATATAGGTCTGTAACAGTTTGGGTCCAGAGGCAGGGCAGGATGGATATAGGTCTGTAACAGTTTGGGTCTAGAGGCAGGGCAGGATGGATATAGGTCTGTAACAGTTTGGGTCTAGAGGCAGGCAGGGCAGGATGGATATAGGTCTGTAACAGTTTGGGTCCAGAGGCAGGGCAGGGATGGATATAGGTCTGTAACAGTTTGGGTCTAGAGGCAGGGCAGGATGGATATAGGTCTGTAACAGTTTGGGTCTAGAGGCAGGGCAGGATGGATATAGGTCTGTAACAGTTTGGGTCTAGAGGCAGGGCAGGATGGATATAGGTCTGTAACAGTTTGGGTCTAGAGGCAGGCAGGCAGGATGGATATAGGTCTGTAACAGTTTGGGTCTAGAGGCAGGCAGGGCAGGATGGATATAGGTCTGTAACAGTTTGGGTCTAGAGGCAGGGCAGGATGGATATAGGTCTGTAACAGTTTGGGTCTAGAGGCAGGGCAGGGCAGGATGGATATAGGTCTGTAGACAGTTTGGGTCTAGAGGCAGGGCAGGATGGATATAGGTCTGTAACAGTTTGGGTCTAGAGGCAGGGCAGGCAGGATGGATATAGGTCTGTAACAGTTTGGGTCTAGAGGCAGGTGCAGGATGGATATAGGTCTGTAACAGTTTGGGTCTAGAGGCAGGCAGGCAGGATGGATATAGGTCTGTAACAGCTTGGGTCCAGAGGCAGGGCAGGATGGATAGCAGGTCTGTAACAGTTTGGGTCCAGAGGCAGGGCAGGATGGATATAGGTCTGTAACAGTTTGGGTCTAGAGGCAGGGCTAGGATGGATATAGGTCCGTGTAACAGCCTGGGTCCAGAGGCTATGACAGGATGGATTATAGGTCCGTAACAGCTCTGAGGTCTAGAGAGACAGGGCAGGATGGATACAGGTCTGCAGCAGCTTGGGTCCAGAGGCAGGGCAGGATGGATATAGGTCTGTAACAGTTTGGGTCTAGAGGCAGGGCAGGATGGATATAGGTCTGTAACAGTTTGGGTCTAGAGGCAGAGCAGGATGGATATAGGTCTGTAACAGTTTGGGTCTAGAGGCAGGACAGTGATGATGTATAGGTCTGTAACAGTTTGGGTCTAGGAGGCAGGGCAGGATGGATATAGGTCCGTAACAGCTATGGGTCTAGAGGCAGGGCAGGATGGATATAGGTCTGTAACAGTTCTGGGTCTAGAGGCAGGGCAGATGGATATAGGGTGTAATAGCTTGGGTCTAGAGGCAGGTAGGATGGATATAGGTCTAACAGTTTGGGTCTAGAGGCAGGGTAGGATGGATATAGGTCTGTAACAGCTTGGGTCTAGAGGCAGGGACAGGATGGATATAGGTCTGTACAGTTTGGGTCCAGAGGCAGGGCAGGATGGATATAGGTGTGTAACAGCTTTGTCCCAAGCAACAAGCCTTTACCTTTTCTTTGTATTTATTTTCATGTTGCTGGTGATTGATTGACTATGTCATTGAGCCTTTGTGTTAAGACTGAATGAACAAGTAGATATGTGCACGTCAGTGGTGCCTGAATTTCATGTTAAAGGCTTCCCCCAGCACAAGCTTTTTTTTGCATATTAAAAATATATAAAAATTCAGACTATAAGCGATGTACTGGGCCATCCAGTCACTACCTTCTCTGTAGCGCCTTGCAGTCAGATGCCAAGCAGTTGTCATACCAGGCGGGGATGCAGCCAGTCAAGATGCTCTCAATGGTACAGCTGTAGAACTTTTTGAGGATCTGAGGCCCCGTGCCAAATCTTTTCAGCCTCTTGAGGGAAGAGGCATTGTCATGCCCTCTTCAGGACTGTGTTGGTGTGTGGACCACGATAGAGCCTTAGTGATGGACACTGAGGAACCTGAAGCTCTCCACCCGCTCCACTACAGCCCCGTCGATGTGGATGGAGAGTGGTGCTAAGACCTCCATTCTCAGTAGTCCAAGTTCAGCTCTTTGTCTTGCTGGCCGTTGAGGAGAGGTAGCGTTGTCCTGACGTTGAGGGAGAGGTGCGTTGTCCTGGACGTTGAGGAAAGTCGTTGTCCTGACGTTGAGGAGAGGTCGTTGTCACTGGACGTTGAGGAGAGTGCGTTGCCTGGACAGCTGAGTGAGAGGTCGTTGCACTGACGTTGAGGGAGAGTGGTGCCCTGGCGTTGAGGGAGGTCGTGCCCTGACGTTGAGGGAGAGGTCGTTGCCCTGACGTTGAGGGAGAGGTCGTTGCCCTGACGTTGAGGGAGAGTCATGTACCCTGGCGTTGAGGGAGAGGTCGGCGTTCTGACGCTGAGGAGAGGTCGTTGCCCCTGGCGTTGAGGAGAGAGTCGGTGCCCTGGCGTTGAGGGAGAGGTTAGTTGTCCTGAGCGTTGAGGAGAGGTTGTTGTCCTGACACCACATGACGTTGAGGAGAAGTCGTTGTCCTGACGTTGAGGAAGGTTGTTGTCCTGACGTTGGGGAGAGGTCGTTGTCCTGACGTTGAGGGAGAGGTCGTTGTCCTGGACGTTGAGGGAGAGGTGCGTTGTCCTGAGCGTTGAGGGAGAGGTCGTTGCCCTGAAACGCTTGGGGGAGAGGTCGTTGTCCTGACGTTGGGAGAGAGGTCGTTGCCCTGACGTTGAGGAGAGACGGTCGTCTGGCCCTGACGTTGGGGGAGAGGTCGTTGCCCTGACGTTAGGGGAGGTCGTTGCCCTGACGTTGGGGAGAGGTCGTTGTCCTGACGTTGAGGGAGAGGTCGTTGTCCTGACGTTGAGGGAGAGGTCGTTGTCCTGACGTTGAGGGAGAGGTTGTTGTCCTGACACCACACTGACGTTGAGGGAGATGTCGTTGTCCTGACGTTGAGGGAGAGGTTGTCCTGACACCTGGCGTTGAGGGAGAGGTCGTTGCCCTGACGTTGAGGAGAGGTCGTTGCCCTGACGTTGAGGGAGAGGTCGTTGTCTGACGTTGGGGAGAGGTCGTTGCCTGACGTTGAGGGAGAGGTGCACAGCGTTGCCCTGACGTTGAGGGAGAGGTCGTTGCCCTGGCGTTGGAGAGAGTAACGTTGTCCTGACGTTGAGGGAGAGGTCGTTGCCCTGACGTTGAGGGAGAGGTCGTTGTCCTGACGTTGAGGGAGAGGTCGTTGTCCTGACGTTGAGGGAGAGGTCTTGCTCTGACGTTGGGGGAGAGGTCGTTGTCCTGAGTCGTTGAGGGAGAGGTCGTTGTCCTGACACCACGCTGACGTTGAGGGAGATGTCGTTGTCCTGACGTTGAGGGAGAGGTCGTTGCCACTGAGCGTTGAGGAGAGGTCGTTGTCCTGACGTTGAGGAGAGGTCGTTGTCCTGACGTTGAGGAGAGGTCGTTGTCCTGACACCACACTGACGTTGAGGGAGATGGTCGCTGTCCTGACGTTGAGGGAGAGGTCGTTGTCCTGACGTTGAGGGAGATGTCGTTGCCCTGACGTTGAGGGAGAGGTCGTTGTCCTGACGTTGAGGGAGGCGTTGCACCTGACGTTGAGGGAGAGTCGTTGCCCTGACGTTGAGGGAGAGGTCGTTGTCCTGGACGTTGAGGGAGAGTGTCGTTGCCCTGACGTTGAGGAGAGGTCGTTGCCCTGACGTTGAGGGAGAGGTCGTTGCCCTGACGTTGAGGAGAGGCTCGCTGCCCTGAGCGTTGAGGGAGAGGTCGTTGCCCTGACGTTGAGGAGAGGTCGTTGTCCTGACGTTGAGGGAGAGGTCGTTGCCCTGACGTTGAGGGAGAGGTCGTTGTCCTGACACCGCACTGGCGTGAGGAGATGTCGTTGTCCTGACGTTGAGGGAGAGGTCGTTGTCCTGACGTTGAGGAGAGGTCGTTGCCCTGACGTTGAGGGAGAGGTCGTTGTCTGAACACACTGACGTTGGGGGAGATTGTTGTCCTGACGTTGGGGAGAGTTGTTGTCCTGACGTTGGGGGAGAGGTCGTTGTCCTGACGCTGGGGAGAGGTCGTTGTCCTGACGTTGGGGGAGAGGTCGTTGTCCTGACGTTGGGGAGAGGTTGTTGTCCTGACGTTGGGGAGAGGTTGTTGTCCTGACGCTGGGGGAGAGGTTGTTGTCCTGACGTTGGGGGAGAGGTTGTTGTCCTGACGTTGAGAGAGGTTGTTGTCCTGACGCTGGGGAGAGAGTTGTTGTCCTGACGTTGGGAGAGAGGTCGTTGTCCTGACGTTGGGGGAGAGGTTGTTGTCCTGACGTTGGGGAGAGGTTGTTGTCCTGACGTTGAGGGAGAGGCTGTTGTCCTGACGTTGAGGAGAGGTTGTTGTCCCTGACGCTGAGAGAGGTTGTTGTCCTGACGTTGAGGGAGAGGTTGTTGTCCTGACGTTGAGGGAGAGGTTGTTGTCCTGACGTTGAGGGAGAGGTCGTATGTCCTGACGTTGAGGGAGAGGTCGCTGTCCTGACGTTGAGGGAGAGGTCGTTGTCCTGACGTTGAGGGAGAGGTCGTTGTCCTGACGTTGAGGAGAGGTCAAGTTGTCCTGACGTTGAGGGAGAGGTCGTTGTCCTGACGTTGAGGAGAGGTCGTTGTCCTGACGTTGAGGAGAGGTCGTTGTCCTGACGTTGAGGGAGAGGTCGTTGTCCTGACGTTGAGGGAGAGGTCGTTGTCCTGACGTTGAGGGAGAGGTCGTTGTCCTGACGTTGAGGAGAGGTCGTTGTCCTGACGTTGAGGGAGAGGTCGATGTCCTGACGTTGAGGGAGAGGTCGTTGTCCTGACGTTGAGGAGAGGTCGTTGTCCTGACGTTGAGGGAGAGGTCGTTGCCCTGACGTTGAGGGAGAGGTCGTTGTCCTGACGTTGAGGAGAGGGTGCCTCGCTGCCTGACGTTGAGGAGACGTCGTTGCCCTGACGTTGAGGAGAGGTTGCCCTGACGTTGAGGAGAGGTCATTGCCCTGACGTTGAGGGAGAGGTCGTTGACCTGACGTTGAGGGAGAGGTCGTTGCCTGACGCTGAGGGAGAGGTTGTTGTCCTGACACCACACTGGACGTTGAGGGAGATGTCGTTGCCCTGACGTTGAGGGAGAGGTCGCGTTGCCCTGACGTTGAGGAGAGGTCGTTGCCCTGACGTTGAGGGAGAGGTCGTTGCCCTGACGTTGAGGAGAGGTCGTTGACCTGACGTTGAGGAGAGGTCGTTGCCCTGACGTTGAGGGGAGAGGTTGTTGTCCTGACACCACACTGACGTTGAGGGAGATGTCGTTGCCCTGACGCTGGAGGAGAGTCGTTGCCCTGACGTTGAGGGAGAGGTCGTTGTCCTGACGTTGAGGGAGGTCGTTGCCCTGACGTTGAGGGAGAGGTTGCCTGACGCTGAGGGAGAGGTCGTTGCCCTGACGTTGAGGGAGAGGTCGTTGACCTGACGTTGAGGGAGAGGTCGTTGCCCTGACGTTGAGGGAGAGGTTGTTGTCCTGACACCACACTGACGTTGAGGGAGATGCTCGCCTGACGTTGAGGGAAGTCGTTGCTGACGTTGAGGGAGAGGTCGTTGCCCTGACGTTGAGTGGAGAGGTCGTTGCCTGACGTTGAGGAGAGGTCGTTGCCCTGACGTTGAGGGAGAGTTCGTGCCCTGACGTTGAGGGAGAGTTCGTTGCCCTGACGTTGAGGGAGAGGTCGCTGCCCTGACGTTGAGGAGAGGTCGTTGCCCTGACGTTGAGGGAGAGGTCGTTGTCCTGACGTTGAGGGAGAGCATGGTGCTGGACGTTGAGGAGAGGTCGTTGCCCTGACGTTGAGGGAGGTCGTTGCCCTGACGTTGAGGAGAGGTCGTTGCCCTGACGTTGAGGGAGAGGTCGTTGCCCTGACGCTGAGGAGAGGTCGTTGCCCTGACGTTGAGGGAGGTCGTTGACGGAGGGAGAGGTCGTTGCCCTGACGTTGAGGGGAGAGGTCGTTGTCCTGACACCACACTGACGTTGAGGGAGATGTCGTCCTGACGTTGAGGGAGAGGTCGTTGTCCTGACGTTGAGGGAGAGGTCGTTGTCCTGACGTTGAGGGAGAGGTCGTTGTCCTGACACCACACTGACGTTGAGGGAGATGTCCTGACGTTGAGGGAGAGGTCGTTGTCCTGACGTTGAGGGGAGAGGTCGCTGCCTGACGTTGAGGGAGAGGTCGTTGCCTGACACCACACTGATGTTGAGGGAGATGTCGTTGTCCTGACGTTGAGGGAGAGGTCGTTGTCCTGACGTTGAGGGAGAGGTCGTTGTCCTGACGTTGAGGAGAGGTCGTTGTCCTGACACCACACTGACGTTGAGGGAGATGTTGTTGTCCTGACGTTGAGGGAGAGGTCGTTGTCCTGGCGTTTGAGGGAGAGGTCGTTGCCCTGACGTTGAGGGGGAGAGGTCGTTGCCTGACGTTGAGGAGAGGTCGTTGCCCTGACGTTGAGGGAGAGGTCGCTGCCCTGACGTTGAGGAGAGGTCGTTGCCCTGACGTTGAGGAGGTCGTTGTCCTGACACCACACTGTTGAGGAGATGTCGTTGTCCTGACGTTGAGGAGATGTCGTTGTCCTGACGTTGAGGGAGAGGTCGTTGTCCTGACGTTGAGGGAGAGGTCGTTGTCCTGACACCACACTGACGTTGAGGGAGATGTCCTGACGTTGAGGGAGAGGTCGTTGTCCTGACGTTGAGGGAGAGGTCGTTGCCCTGACGTTGAGGGAGAGGTCGTTGCCCTGACACCACACTGATGTTGAGGGAGATGTCGTTGTCCTGACGTTGAGGGAGAGGTCGTTGTCCTGACGTTGAGGGAGAGGTCGTTGTCCTGACGTTGAGGGAGAGGTCGTTGTCCTGACACCACACTGACGTTGAGGGAGATGTTGTTGTCCTGACGTTGAGGGAGAGGTCGTTGTCCTGACGTTGAGGGAGAGGTCGTTGCCCTGACGTTGAGGGAGAGGTCGTTGCCCTGACGTTGAGGGAGAGGTCGTTGCCCTGACGTTGAGGGAGAGGTCGTTGCCCTGACGTTGAGGGAGAGGTCGTTGCCCTGACGTTGAGGGAGAGGTCGTTGCCCTGACGTTGAGGGAGAGGTCGTTGCCCTGACGTTGAGGGAGAGGTCGTTGCCCTGACGTTGAGGGAGAGGTCGTTGCCCTGACGTTGAGGGAGAGGTCGTTGTCCTGACACCACACTGACGTTGAGGGAGAGGTCGTTGTCCTGACGTTGAGGGAGAGGTCGTTGTCCTGACGTTGAGGGAGAGGTCGTTGTCCTGACACCACACTGACGTTGAGGGAGACAAATGCGTTGTCCCTGACGTGAGGAGAGGTCGTCCTGACGTTGAGGGAGAGGTTGCCCTGACGTTGAGGGAGAGGTCGTTGCCCCTGACACCACACTGACGTTGAGGGAGAGGTCGTTGTCCTGACACCACACTGACGGAGGGAGATGTCGTTGTCCTGACGTTGAGGGAGAGGTCGTTGCCCTGACGTTGAGGGAGAGGTCGTTGCCCTGACGTTGAGGGGAGGTTGTTGTCCTGACACCACACTGATGTTGAGGGAGAGGTTGTTGTCCTGACGTTGGGGAGAGGTTGTTGTCCTGACGTTGGGGAGAGGTTGTTGTCCTGACGTTGGGGGAGAGGTTGTTGTCCTGACGTTGGGGGAGAGGTTGTTGTCCTGACGTTGGGGAGAGGTTGTTGTCCTGACGTTGGGGAGAGGTTGTTGTCCTGACGTTGGGGGGGAGAGGTTGTTGTCCTGACGGGGGAGAGGTTGTTGTCCTGACGTTGGGGGAGAGTTGTTGTCCTGACGTTGAGGAGAGGTTGTTGTCCTGACGTTGAGGGGAGAGGTTGTTGTCCTGACGTTGGGGGAGAGGTTGTTGTCCTGACGTTGGGGGAGGTTGTTGTCCTGGCGTGGGGAGAGGTGAGGGAGAGGTCGTTGTCTGACGTTGAGGGAGAGGTCGTTGTCCTGACGTTATGGGAGAGGTCGTTGTCCTGACGTTGAGGGAGAGGTCGTTGTCCTGACGTTGAGGGAGAGGTCGTTGTCCTGACGTTGAGGGAGAGGTCGTTGTCCTGGCGTTGAGGGAGGTCATTGTCTGACGTCTGAGGGAGAGGTCGTTGTCCTGACGTTGAGGGAGGTCGTTGTCCTGACACCACACTGACGTTGAGGGAGATGTCGTTGTCCTGACGTTGAGGGAGAGGTCCCTGACGTGAGGGAGAGGTCGTTGCCCTGACGTTGAGGGAGAGGTCGTTGACCTGACGTTGAGGGAGAGGTCGTTGTCCTGACACCACACTGACGTTGAGGGAGATGTCGTTGTCCTGACGTTGAGGGAGAGGTCGTTGTCCTGACGTTGAGGGAGAGGTCGTTGCCCTGACGTTGAGGGAGAGGTCGTTGACCTGACGTTGAGGGAGAGGTCGTTGCCCTGACGTTGAGGGAGAGGTTGTTGTCCTGACACCACACTGACGTTGAGGGAGATGTCGTTGCCCTGACGTTGAGGGAGAGGTCGTTGCCCTGACGTTGAGGGAGAGGTCGTTGCCCTGACGTTGAGGGAGAGGTCGTTGCCCTGACGTTGAGGGAGAGGTCGTTGCCCTGACGTTGAGGGAGAGGTCGTTGCCCTGACGTTGAGGGAGAGGTCGTTTACCTGACGTTGAGGGAGAGGTCGTTGTCCTGACACCACACTGACGTTGAGGGAGATGTCGTTGTCCTGACGTTGAGGGAGGAGTGTTGTCACTGACGTTGAGGGAGATGTCGTTGTCCTGACGTTGAGGGAGAGAGTCGTTGTCCTGACACCACACTGACGTTGAGGGAGATGTCCTGACGTCGTTGCCCTGACGTTGAGGGAGAGGTCGTTGCCCTGACGTTGAGGAGAGGTCGTTTGCCTGACGTTGAGGAGAGGTCGTTGCCCTGACGTTGAGGAGAGGTCGTTGTCCTGACGTTGAGGGAGAGGGTCGTTGTCCTGACACCACACTGACGTTGAGGGAGATGTCGTTGCCTGACGTTGAGGGAGAGGTCGTTGTCCTGACGTTGAGGGAGAGGTCGTTGCCCTGACGTTGAGGGAGAGGTCGTTGACCTGACGTTGAGGGAGAGGTCGTTGTCCTGACGTTGAGGGAGAGGTCGTTGCCCTGACGTTGAGGGAGAGGTCGTTGTCCTGACGTTGAGGGAGAGGTCGTTGTCCTGACGCTGAGGGAGAGGTCGCTGCCCTGACGTTGAGGAGATGTCGCTGCCCTGACGTTGGGGAGAGGGCGTTGACCTGACGCTGAGGGAGAGGTCGTTGTCCTGACACCACACTGACGTTGAGGAGATGTCGTTGTCCTGACATTGAGGGAGAGGTCGTTGTCTGACGTTGAGGGAGAGGTCACCGACGTTGAGGGAGAGGTCGTTTGCCCTGACACCACACTGACGTTGGGAGGGAGATGTCGTTGTCCTGACGTTGAGGGAGAGGTCGTTGTCCTGACGTTGAGGGAGAGGTCGTTGTCCACCACACTGACGTTGAGGGAGATGTCGTTGTCCTGACGTTGAGGGAGGTCGTTGTCCTGACGTTGAGGAGAGGCTCGTTGCCCTGACGTTGAGGAGAGGTCGTTGCCTGACGTTGAGGGAGAGGTGGGGTCGCTTGCCTGACGTTGAGGGAGAGGTCGTTGCCCTGACGTTGAGGGAGAGGTCGTTGTCCTGACACCACACTGACGTTGAGGGAGATGTCGTTGTCCTGACGTTGAGGGAGAGGTCGTTGTCCTGACGTTGAGGGAGAGGTCGTTGTCCTGACGTTGAGGGAGAGGTCGTTGTCCTGACACCACACTGACGTTGAGGGAGATGTCCTGACGTTGAGGGAGAGGTCGTTGTCCTGACGTTGAGGGAGAGGTGAATTTGCCCTGACGTTGAGGGGAGAGGTCGTGCCTGACACCACACTGATGTTGAGGGAGATGTCGTTGTCCTGACGCTGAGGGAGAGGTCGTTGTCCTGACGCTGGGAGGGAGAGGTCGTTGTCCTGACGTTGAGGAGAGGTCGTTGTCCTGACACCACACTGACGTTGAGGGAGATGTTGTTGTCCTGACGTTGAGGAGAGGTCGTTGTCCTGGACGTTGAGGGAGAGGTCGTTGCCCTGACGTTGAGGGAGAGGTCGTTGCCCTGACGTTGAGGGAGAGTGGGTGCCTGACGTTGAGGAGAGGTCGTTGCCCTGACGTTGAGGGAGAGGTCATTGCCTGACGCTGAGGGAGAGGTCGTTGCCCTGACGTTGAGGGAGAGGTCGTTGCCCTGACGTTGAGGGAGAGGTCGCGTTCTGACGTTGAGGGAGAGGTCGTTGTCCTGACACCACACTGACGTTGAGGGAGAGGTCGTTGTCCTGACGTTGAGGGAGAGGTCGTTGTCCTGACGTTGAGGGAGAGGTCGTTGTCCTGACACCACACTGACGTTGAGGGAGATGTCGTTGTCCTGACGTTGAGGGAGAGGTCGTTGCCCTGACGTTGAGGGAGAGGTCGTTGCCCTGACGTTGAGGGAGAGGTCGTTGCCCTGACACCACACTGACGTTGAGGGAGAGGTCGTTGTCCTGACACCACACTGACGTTGAGGGAGATGTCGTTGTCCTGACGTTGAGGGAGAGGTCGTTGCCCTGACGTTGAGGGAGAGGTCGTTGCCCTGACGTTGAGGGAGAGGTTGTTGTCCTGACACCACACTGACGTTGAGGGAGAGGTTGTTGTCCTGACGTTGGGGGAGAGGTTGTTGTCCTGACGTTGGGGGAGAGGTTGTCCTGACGTTGGGGAGAGGTTGTTGTCCTGACGTTGGGGGAGAGGTTGTTGTCCTGACGTTGGGGGAGAGGTTGTTGTCCTGACGTTGGGGGAGAGGTTGTTGTCCTGACGTTGGGGGAGAGGTTGTTGTCCTGACGTTGGGGGAGAGGTTGTTGTCCTGACGTTGGGGGAGAGGCTTGTTGTCCTGACGTTGGGGGAGAGGTTGCTGTCCTGACGTTGGGGAGAGGTTGTTGTCCTGACGTTGGGGGAGAGGTTGTTGTCCTGACGTTGGGGGAGAGGTTGTTGTCCTGACGTTGGGGGAGAGGTTGTTGTCCTGACGTTGGGGGAGAGGTCGTTGTCCTGACGTTGAGGGAGAGGTCGTTGTCCTGACGTTATGGGAGAGGTCGTTGTCCTGACGTTGAGGGAGAGGTCGTTGTCCTGACGTTGAGGGAGAGGTCGTTGTCCTGACGTTGAGGGAGAGGTCGTTGTCCTGACGTTGAGGGAGAGGTCGTTGTCCTGACGTCTGAGGGAGAGGTCGTTGTCCTGACGTTGAGGGAGAGGTCGTTGTCCTGACACCACACTGACGTTGAGGGAGATGTCGTTGTCCTGACGTTGAGGGAGAGGTCGTTGCCCTGACGTTGAGGGAGAGGTCGTTGCCCTGACGTTGAGGGAGAGGTCGTTGACCTGACGTTGAGGGAGAGGTCGTTGTCCTGACACCACACTGACGTTGAGGGAGATGTCGTTGTCCTGACGTTGAGGGAGAGGTCGTTGTCCTGACGTTGAGGGAGAGGTCGTTGCCCTGACGTTGAGGGAGAGGTCGTTGTCCTGACATTGAGGGAGAGGTCGTTGTCCTGACGTCTGAGGGAGAGGTCGTTGTCCTGACGTTGAGGGAGAGGTCGTTGTCCTGACACCACACACGACGTTGAGGGAGATGTCGTTGTCCTGACGTTGAGGAGAGGTCGTTGCCCTGACGTTGAGGGGAGAGGTCGTTGCCCTGACGTTGAGGAGAGGTCGCTGACCTGACGCGAGGGAGAGGTCGTTGTCCTGACACCACACTGACGTTGAGGGAGATGTCGTTGTCCTGACGTTGAGGGAGAGGTCGTTGTCCTGACGTTGAGGGAGAGGTCGTTGCCCTGACGTTGAGGGAGAGGTCGTTGACCTGACGTTGAGGGAGAGGTCGTTGCCCTGACGTTGAGGGAGAGGTTGTTGTCCTGACACCACACTGACGTTGAGGGAGATGTCGTTGCCCTGACGTTGAGGGAGAGGTCGCGTCCTGACGTTGAGGGAGAGGTCGCTGCCCTGACGTTGAGGGAGAGGTCGTTGTCCCTGACGCTGAGGGAGAGGTCGTTGCCCTGACGTTGAGGGAGAGGTCGTTGTCCTGACGTTGAGGGAGAGGTCGCTGCCCTGACGTTGAGGGAGAGGTCGTTGTCCTGACACCACACTGACGTTGAGGGAGATGTCGTTGTCCTGACGCTGAGGGAGAGGTCGTTGTCCTGACGTTTAGGAGAGGTCGTTGTCCTGACGCTGAGGGAGAGGTCGTTGTCCTGACACCACACTGACGTTGAGGGAGATGTCCTGACGTTGAGGAGAGGTCGTTGCCCTGACGTTGAGGAGAGTCGTTGCCCTGACGTTGAGGGAGAGGTCGTTTGCCCTGACGTTGAGGGAGAGGTCGTTGCCCTGACGTTGAGGGAGAGGTCGTTGTCCTGACGCGAGGGAGAGGTCGTTGTCCTGACACCACACTGACGTTGAGGGAGATGTCGTTGCCCTGACGTTGAGGGAGAGGTCGTTGTCCTGACGTTGAGGGAGAGGTCGTTGCCCTGACGTTGAGGGAGAGGTCGTTGCCCTGACGTTGAGGGAGAGGTCGTTGCCCTGACGTTGAGGGAGAGGTCGTTGCCCTGACGTTGAGGGAGAGGTCGTTGCCCTGACGTTGAGGGAGAGGTCGTTGTCCTGACGTTGAGGGAGAGGTCGTTGCCCTGACGTTGAGGGAGATGTCGTTGCCCTGACGTTGGGGTAGAGGGCGTTGCCCTGACGTTGAGGGAGAGGTCGTTGTCCTGACACCACACTGACGTTGAGGGAGATGTCGTTGTCCTGACATTGAGGGAGAGGTCGTTGTCCTGACGTTGAGGGAGAGGTCGTTGCCCTGACGTTGAGGGAGAGGTCGTTGCCCTGACACCACACTGACGTTGAGGGAGATGTCGTTGTCCTGACGTTGAGGGAGAGGTCGTTGTCCTGACGTTGAGGGAGAGGTCGTTGTCCTGACACCACACTGACGTTGAGGGAGATGTCGTTGTCCTGACGTTGAGGGAGAGGTCGTTGCCCTGACGTTGAGGGAGAGGTCGTTGTCCTGACGTTGGGGGAGAGGTTGTTGTCCTGACGTTGGGGGAGAGGTTGTTGTCCTGACGTTGGGGGAGAGGTTGTTGTCCTGACGTTGGGGGGAGAGGTTGTTGTCCTGACGTTGGGGGAGAGGTTGTTGTCCTGACGTTGAGGGAGAGGTTGTTGCCCTGACGTTGAGGGAGAGGTCGTTGCCTGACGTTGAGGGAGAGGTCGCTATTCTGACGCGTGAGGAGTAGGTCGTTGTCCTGACGCTGAGGGAGAGGTCGTTGCCCTGACGTTGAGGGAGATGTCGTTGCCCTGACGTTGGGGTAGAGGGCGTTGCCCTGACGTTGAGGGAGAGGTCGTTGTCCTGACACCACACTGACGTTGAGGGAGATGTCGTTGTCCTGACATTGAGGGAGAGGTCGTTGTCCTGACGTTGAGGGAGAGGTCGTTGCCCTGACGTTGAGGAGAGGTCGTTGCCCTGACACCACACTGACGTTGAGGGAGATGTCGTTGTCCTGACGTTGAGGGAGAGGTCGTTGTCCTGACGTGGGGAGAGGTCGTTGTCCTGACACCACACTGACGCTGAGGGAGATGTCGTTGTCCTGACGTTGAGGGAGAGGTCGTTGCCCTGACGTTGAGGGAGAGGTCGCGCCTGACGTTGAGGAGAGGTCGTTGCCCTGACGGAGGGAGAGGTCGTTGCCCTGACGTTGAGGGAGAGGTCGCTGACGTTGAGGGAGAGGTCGTTGACGCTGAGGGAGAGGTCGTTGCCTGACGTTGAGGGAGAGGTCGTTGTCCTGACACCACACTGACGTTGAGGGAGAGGTCGTTGTCCTGACGTTGAGGGAGAGGTCAGTTGTCCTGGACGTTGAGGGAGAGGTCGTTGTCCTGACACCACACTGACGTTGAGGAGATGTCCTGACGTTGAGAGAGGTCGTTGTCCTGACGTTGAGGGAGAGGTCGTTGCCCTGACGTTGAGGGAGAGGTCGTTGCCCTGACGTTGAGGGAGAGGTCGTTGCCCTGACGTTGAGGGAGAGGTCGCTGACACCACACTGATGTTGAGGGAGATGTCGTTGTCCTGACGTTGAGGGAGAGGTCGTTGTCCTGACGTTGAGGGAGAGGTCGTTGTCCTGACACCACACTGACGTTGAGGGAGATGTCGTTGCCCTGGCGTTGAGGGAGAGGTCGTTGTCCTGACGTTGAGGGAGAGGTCGTTGCCCTGACGTTGAGGGAGAGGTCGTTGCCCTGACGTTGAGGGAGAGGTCGTTGCCCTGACGTTGAGGGAGAGGTCGTTGCCCTGACGTTGAGGGAGAGGTCGTTGCCCTGACGTTGAGGGAGAGGTCGTTGCCCTGACGTTGAGGAGAGGTCGTTGCCCTGACGTTGAGGGAGAGGTCGTTGCCCTGACGTTGAGGGAGAGGTCGCGTTCTGACGTTGAGGGAGAGGTCGTTGTCCTGACACCACACTGACGTTGAGGGAGAGGTCGTTGTCCTGACACCACACTGACGTTGAGGGAGATGTCGTTGTCCTGACGTTGAGGGAGAGGTCGTTGTCCTGACGTTGAGGGAGAGGTCGTTGTCCTGACGTTGAGGGAGAGGTCGTTGTCCTGACACCACACTGACGTTGAGGGAGATGTCGTTGTCCTGACGTTGAGGGAGAGGTCGTTGCCCTGACGTTGAGGGAGAGGTCGTTGCCCTGACACCACACTGACGTTGAGGGAGATGTCGTTGTCCTGACGTTGAGGGAGAGGTTGTTGTCCTGACGTTGAGGGAGATGTCGTTGTCCTGACGTTGAGGGAGATGTCGTTGTCCTGACGTTGAGGGAGAGGTCGTTGCCCTGACGTTGAGGGAGAGGTCGTTGCCCTGACGTTGAGGGAGAGGTCGTTGCCCTGACGTTGAGGGAGAGGTCGTTGCCCTGACGTTGAGGGAGAGGTCGTTGCCCTGACGTTGAGGGAGAGGTTGTTGTCCTGACGTTGAGGGAGAGGTTGTTGTCCTGACGTTGAGGGAGAGGTTGTTGTCCTGACGTTGAGGGAGAGGTTGTTGTCCTGACGTTGAGGGAGAGGTTGTTGTCCTGACGTTGAGGGAGAGGTTGTTGTCCTGACACCACACTGACGTTGAGGGAGATGTCGTTGCCCTGACGTTGAGGGAGAGGTCGTTGCCCTGACGTTGAGGGAGAGGTCGTTGCCCTGACGTTGAGGGAGAGGTCGTTGCCCTGACGTTGAGGGAGAGGTCGTTGCCCTGACGTTGAGGGAGAGGTCGTTGCCCTGACGTTGAGGGAGAGGTCGTTGCCCTGACGTTGAGGGAGAGGTTGTTGTCCTGACACCACACTGACGTTGAGGGAGAGGTTGTTGTCCTGACGTTGGGGGAGAGGTCGTTGTCCTGACGTTGGGGGAGAGGTTGTTGTCCTGACGTTGGGGGAGAGGTCGTTGTCCTGACGCTGGGGGAGAGGTCGTTGTCCTGACGTTGGGGAGAGGTCGTTGTCCTGACGTTGGGGAGAGGTCGTTGTCCTGACGTTGGGGGAGAGGTCGTTGTCCTGACGTTGGGGGAGAGGTCGTTGTCCTGACGTTGGGGAGAGGTCGTTGTCCTGACGTTGGGGGAGAGGTCGTTGTCCTGACGTTGGGGGAGAGGTCGTTGTCCTGACGTTGGGGAGAGGTCGTTGTCCTGACGTTGGGGGAGAGGTCGTTGTCCTGACGTTGGGGGAGAGGTCGTTGTCCTGACGTTGGGGAGAGGTCGTTGTCCTGACGTTGGGGGAGAGGTTGTTGTCCTGACACCACACTGACGTTGAGGAGAGGTTGTTGTCCTGACGTTGAGGAGAGGTTGTTGTCCTGACACCACACTGACGTTGAGGAGAGGTCGTTGCCCTGACGTTGGGAGAGGTCGTTGCCCTGACGTTGGGGGAGAGGTCGTTGTCCTGACGTTGGGGAGAGGTCGTTGTCCTGACGTTGGGGGAGAGGTCGTTGTCCCGTTGACGTTGTCCTGACGCTGGGGGAGAGGTCGTTGTCCTGTTGGGGGGAGAGGTCGTTGTCCTGACGTTGGGGAGAGGTCGGTTGTCCTGACGTTGGGGGAGAGGTCGTTGTCCTGACGTTGGGGGAGAGGTCGTTGTCCTGACGTTGGGGGAGAGGTCCCTGACGTTGGGGGAGAGGTCGTTGTCCTGACGTTGGGGGAGAGGTCGTTGTCCTGACGTTGGGGGAGAGGTCGTTGTCCTGACGTTGGGGGGAGGTCGTTGTCCTGACGTTGGGGAGAGGTCGTTGTCCTGACGTTGGGGGAGAGGTCGTTGTCCTGACGCTTGGGGAGAGGTCGTTGTCCTGACGTTGGGGGAGAGGTCGTTGTCCTGACGTTGGGGAGAGGTCGTTGTCCTGACGTTGGGGGAGAGGTCGTTGTCCTGACGTTGGGGGAGAGGTCGTTGTCCTGACGTTGGGGGAGAGGTCGTTGTCCTGACGTTGGGGAGAGGTCGTTGTCCTGACGTTGGGGGAGAGGCTTGTCCTGACGTTGGGGAGAGGTCGTTGTCCTGACGTTGGGGAGAGGTCGTTGTCCTGACGTTGGGGGAGAGGTCGTGTCCTGACGTTGGGGGAGAGGTCGTTGTCCTGGCGTTGGGGGAGAGGTTGTTGTCCTGACACCACACTACGTTGAGGAGTTGTTGTCCTGACGTTGAGGGAGAGGTTGTTGTCTGACACCACACTGACGTTGAGGGAGAGGTCGTTGCCCTGACGTTGGGGAGGTCGTTGCCCTGACGTTGGGGGAGAGGTCGTTGTCCTGACGTTGGGGGAGAGGTCGTTGTCCTGACGTTGGGGGAGAGGTCGTTGTCTGACGTTGGGGGAGAGGTCGTTGTCCTGACGTTGGGGGAGAGGTCGTTGTCCTGACGGGTGGGGAGAGGTCGTTGTCCTGACGTTGGGGGAGAGGTCGTTGTCCTGACGTTGGGGGAGAGGTCGTTGTCCTGACGTTGGGGAGAGGTCGTTGTCCTGACGTTGGGGGAGAGGTCACATCCTGACGTTGGGGGAGAGGTCGTTGTCCTGACGTTGGGGAGAGGTCGTTGTCCTGACGTTGGGGGAGAGGTCACTGTCTGACGTTGGGGGAGAGGTCGTTGTCCTGGCCGTTGGGGGAGAGGTTGTTGTCCTGACACCACACTGACGTTGAGGGAGGTTGTTGTCCTGACGTTGAGGAGAGGTTGTTGTCCTGACACCACACTGACGTTGAGGGAGAGGTCGTTGCCCTGACGTTGGGGGAGGTCGTTGCCCTGACGTTGGGGGGAGAGGTCGTTGTCTGGACGTTGGGGGAGAGGTCGTTGTCCTGACGTTGGGGGAGAGGTCGTTGTCCTGACGTTGGGGGAGAGGTTGTTGTCTGGCGTTGGGGAGAGGTTGTTGTCCTGACGTTGGGGGAGAGGTTGTTGTCCTGACGTTGGGGAGAGGTTGTTGTCCTGACGTTGGGGGAGAGGTTGTTGTCCTGACGTTGGGGGAGGTTGTTGTCCTGACGTTGGGGGAGAGGTTGTTGTCCTGACGTTGGGGGAGAGGTTGTTGTCCTGACGTTGAGGGAGAGGTCGTTGTCCTGACGTTGAGGAGAGGTCATTGTCCTGACGTTGAGGAGAGGTCGTTGTCCTGACGTTGAGGGAGAGGTCGTTGTCCTGACGTTGAGGGAGAGGTCGTTGTCTGACGTTGAGGGAGAGGTCGTTGTCCTGACGTTGAGGGAGAGGTTGCTGTCCTGACGTTGAGGGAGAGGTTGTTGTCCTGACACCACACTGACGTTGAGGGAGATGTCGTTGCCTGACGTTGAGGAGAGGTCGCACTTGCCCTGACGTTGAGGGAGAGGTCGTTGCCCTGACGTTGAGGGAGAGGTCGTTGCCCTGACGTTGAGGGAGGTCGCTGCCCTGACGTTGAGGGAAGGTCGTTGCCTGACGTTGAGGGAAGGTTTGCCCTGACGCTGAGGGAGAGGTTGTTGTCCTGACACCACACTGACGTTGAGGAGAGGTTGTTGTCCTGACGTTGGGGGAGAGGTCGTTGTCCTGACGTTGGGGGAGAGGTTGTTGTCCTGACGTTGGGTGAGAGGTCGTTGTCCTGACGTTGGGGAGAGGTGGTTTGTCCTGGACGTTGGGGAGAGGTCGTTGTCTGACGTTGGGGGAGAGGTCGTTGTCCTGACGTTGGGGGAGAGGTCGTTGTCCTGACGTTGGGGAGAGGTCGTTGTCCTGACGTTGGGGGAGAGGTCGTTGTCCTGACGTTGGGGAGAGGTCGTTGTCCTGACGTTGGGGGAGAGGTCGTTGTCCTGACGTTGGGGAGAGGTCGTTGTCTGACGTTGGGGGAGAGGTCGTTGTCCTGACGTTGGGGGAGAGGTCGTTGTCCTGACGTTGGGGAGGTTGTTGTCCTGACACCACACTGACGTTGAGGAGAGGTTGTTGTCCTGACGTTGAGGGAGAGGTTGTTGTCCTGACACCACACTGACGTTGAGGGGAGAGGTCGTTGCCCTGACGTTGGGGGAGGTCGTTGCCTGACGTTGGGGGAGAGGTCGTTGTCCTGACGTTGGGGAGAGGTCGTTGTCCTGACGTTGGGGAGAGGTCGTTGTCCTGACGTTGGGGGAGAGTTGTTGTCTGGCGTTGGGGGAGAGGTTGTTGTCCTGGCGTTGGGGAGAGGTTGTTGTCCTGGCGTTGGGGGAGAGGTTGTTGTCCTGACGTTGGGAGAGGTCGTTGTCCTGGCGTTGGGGAGAGGTTGTTGTCCTGACGTTGGGGGAGAGGTCGTTGTCCTGACGTTGGGGGAGAGGTCGTTGTCCTGACGTTGGGGAGAGGTCGTTGTCCTGACGTTGAGGGAGAGGTCGTTGTCCTGACGTTGAGGAGAGGTCGTCCTGACGTTGAGGGAGAGGTCGTTGTCCTGACGCGTTGAGGGAGAGGTCGTTGTCCTGACGTTGAGGGAGAGGTCGTTGTCCTGACGTTGAGGGAGAGGTCGTTGTCCTGACGTTGAGGGAGAGGTCGTTGTCCTGACGTCTGAGGGAGAGGTCGTTTGTCTGACGTTGAGGGAGAGGTCGTTGTCCTGACACCACACTGACGTTGAGGGAGATGTCGTTGTCCTGACGTTGAGGGAGAGGTCGTTGCCCTGACGTTGAGGGAGAGGTCGTTGCCCTGACGTTGAGGGAGAGGTCGTTGACCTGACGTTGAGGGAGAGGTCGTTGTCCTGACACCACCGACGTTGAGGGAGATGTCGTTGTCCTGACGTTGAGGGAGAGGTCGTTGTCCTGACGTTGAGGGAGAGGTCGTTGCCCTGACGTTGAGGGAGAGGTCGTTGCCCTGACGTTGAGGGAGAGGTCGTTGACCTGACGTTGAGGGAGAGGTCGTTGCCCTGACGTTGAGGGAGAGGTTGTTGTCCTGACACCACACTGACGTTGAGGGAGATGTCGTTGCCCTGACGTTGAGGGAGAGGTCGTTGCCCTGACGTTGAGGGAGAGGTCGTTGCCTATGTTGAGGGAGAGGTCGTTGTCCTGACGTTGGGGGAGAGGTCGTTGTCCTGACGTTGGGGAGAGGTCGTTGTCCTGACGTTGGGGGAGAGGTCGTTGTCCTGACGTTGGGAGAGAGGTCGTTGTCCTGACGTTGGGGGGAGAGGTCGTTGTCCTGACGTTGGGGAGAGGTCGTTGTCCTGACGTTGGGGGAGAGGTCGTTGTCCTGGCGTTGGGGGAGAGGTTGTTGTCCTGACACCACACTGACGTTGAGGGAGAGGCTGTTGTCCTGACGTTGAGAGGGTTGTTGTCCTGACACCACACCGACGTTGAGGAGAGGTCGTGCCCTGACGTTGGGGAGAGGTCGTTGCCCTGACGTTGGGGGAGAGGTCGTTGTCTGACGTTGGGGAGAAGGTCGTTGTCCTGACGTTGGGGAGAGGTCGTTGTCCTGGCGTTGGGGGAGAGGTTGTTGTCCTGGCGTTGGGGGAGAGGTTGTTGTCCTGACGTTGGGGGAGAGGTTGTTGTCCTGACGTTGGGGGGAGGTCGTTGTCTGGCGTTGGGGAGAGGTCGTTGTCCTGACGTTGGGGGAGAGGTCGTTGTCCTGACGTTGGGGGAGAGGTCGTTGTCCTGACGTTGGGGAGAGGTCGTTGTCCTGACGTTGGGGGGAGAGGTCGTTGTCCTGACGTTGGGGAGAGGTCGTTGTCCTGACGTTGAGGGAGAGGTCGTTGTCCTGACGTTGAGGGAGAGGTCGTTGTCCTGACGTTGAGGGAGAGGTCGTTGTCCTGGCGTTGAGGAGAGGTCGTTGTCCTGACGTTGAGGGAGAGGTGGGTGTCCTGACGTTGAGGGAGAGGTCGTTGTCCTGACGTTGAGAAGGTCGTTGTCACACAGACGTCTGAGGGAGAGTCGTTGTCCTGACGCTGGAGGGAGAGGTCGTTGTCCTGACACCACACTGACGTTGAGGGAGATGTCGTTGTCCTGACGTTGAGGGAGAGGTCGTTGCCCTGACGTTGAGGGAGAGGTCGTGCCCTGACGTTGAGGGAGAGTGCCAATGACGTTGAGGGAGGTCGTTGTCCTGACACCACACTGACGTTGAGGGAGATGTCGTTGTCCTGACGTTGAGGGAGAGGTCGTGTCCTGAAACGTTGAGGGAGAGGTCGTTGCCCTGACGTTGAGGGAGAGGTCGTTGCCCTGACGTTGAGGAGGTCGTTGACCTGACGTTGAGGGAGAGATCGTTGCCCTGACGTTGAGGGGGAGAGGTTGTTGTCCTGACACCACACTGACGTTGAGGGAGATGTCGTTGCCCCTGACTGGTGAGGAGAAGAGTCGTTGCCCTGACGTTGAGGGAGAGGTCGTTGTCCTGACGTTGAGGGAGAGGTCGTTGCCCTGACGTTGAGGGAGAGGTCGTTGCCCTGACGTTGAGGGAGAGGTCGTTGCCCTGACGTTGAGGGAGAGGTCGTTGCCCTGACGTTGAGGGAGAGGTCGTTGCCCTGACGTTGAGGGAGAGGTCGTTGCCCTGACGTTGAGGGAGAGGTCGTTGTCCTGACACCACACTGACGTTGAGGGAGATGTCGTTGTCCTGACGTTGAGGGAGAGGTCGTTGTCCTGACGTTTAGGGAGAGGTCGTTGTCCTGACGTTGAGGGAGAGGTCGTTGTCCTGACACCACACTGACGTTGAGGGAGAGGTCGTTGTCCTGACGTTGAGGGAGAGGTCGTTGCCCTGACGTTGAGGGAGAGGTCGTTGCCCTGACGTTGAGGGAGAGGTCGTTGCCCTGACACCACACTGATGTTGAGGGAGATGTCGTTGTCCTGACGTTGAGGGAGAGGTCGTTGTCCTGACGTTGAGGGAGAGGTCGTTGTCCTGACGTTGAGGGAGAGGTCGTTGTCCTGACACCACACTGACGTTGAGGGAGATGTCGTTGCCCTGACGTTGAGGGAGAGGTCGTTGTCCTGACGTTGAGGGAGAGGTCGTTGCCCTGACGTTGAGGGAGAGGTCGTTGCCCTGACGTTGAGGGAGAGGTCGTTGCCCTGACGTTGAGGGAGAGGTCGCTGTCCTGACGTTGAGGAGAGGTCGCTGCCCTGACGTTGAGGGAGAGGTCGTTGTCCTGACGTTGAGGGAGAGGTCGTTGCCCTGACGTTGAGGGAGATGTCGTTGCCCTGACGTTGGGGTAGAGGGCGTTGCCCTGACGTTGAGGGAGAGGTCGTTGTCCTGACACCACACTGACGTTGAGGGAGATGTCGTTGTCCTGACATTGAGGGAGAGGTCGTTGTCCTGACGTTGAGGGAGAGGTCGTTGCCCTGACGTTGAGGGAGAGGTCGTTGCCCTGACACCACACTGACGTTGAGGGAGAGGTCGTTGTCCTGACGTTGAGGGAGAGGTCGTTGTCCTGACACCACACTGACGTTGAGGGAGATGTCGTTGTCCTGACGTTGAGGGAGAGGTCGTTGCCCTGACGTTGAGGGAGAGGTCGTTGCCCTGACGTTGAGGGAGAGGTCGTTGCCCTGACGTTGAGGGAGAGGTCGTTGCCCTGACGTTGAGGGAGAGGTCGTTGCCCTGACGTTGAGGGAGAGGTCGTTGCCCTGACGTTGAGGGAGAGGTCGTTGCCCTGACGTTGAGGGAGAGGTCGCTGCTCTGACGTTGAGGGAGAGGTCGTTGCCCTGACGTTGAGGGAGAGGTCGTTGCCCTGACGTTGAGGGAGAGGTCGTTGTCCTGACACCACACTGACGTTGAGGGAGATGTCGTTGTCCTGACGTTGAGGGAGATGTCGTTGTCCTGACGTTGAGGGAGAGGTCGTTGCCCTGACGTTGAGGGAGAGGTCGTTGCCCTCACGTTGAGGGAGAGGTCGTTGCCCTGACGTTGAGGGAGAGGTCGTTGCCCTGACGTTGAGGGAGAGGTCGTTGCCCTGACGTTGAGGGAGAGGTCGTTGCCCTGACGTTGAGAGAGAGGTCGTTGTCCTGACGTTGAGGGAGAGGTCGTTGTCCTGACGTTGGGGGAGAGGTCGTTGTCCTGACGTTGGGGGAGAGGTCGTTGTCCTGACGTTGGGGGAGAGGTCGTTGTCCTGACGTTGGGGGAGAGGTCGTTGTCCTGACGTTGGGGGAGAGGTCGTTGTCCTGACGTTGGGGGAGAGGTCGTTGTCCTGACGTTGAGGGAGAGGTCGTTGTCCTGACGTTGAGGGAGAGGTCGTTGTCCTGACACCACACTGACGTTGAGGGAGATGTCCTGACGTTGAGGGAGAGGTCGTTGCCCTGACGTTGAGGGAGAGGTCGTTGCCCTGACGTTGAGGGAGAGGTCGTTGCCCTGACGTTGAGGGAGAGGTCGTTGCCCTGACACCACACTGATGTTGAGGGAGATGTCGTTGTCCTGACGTTGAGGGAGAGGTCGTTGTCCTGACGTTGAGGGAGAGGTCGTTGTCCTGACGTTGAGGGAGAGGTCGCTTGTCCTGACACCACACTGACGTTGAGGGAGATGTCGCTTGCCCTGACGTTGAGGGAGAGGTCGTTGTCCTGACGTTGAGGGAGAGGTCGTTGCCCTGACGTTGAGGAGAGGTCGTTGCCCTGACGTTGAGGGAGAGGTCGCTGCCCTGACGCTGAGGGAGAGGTCGTTGCCCTGACGTTGAGGGAGAGGTCGTTGCCCTGACGTTGAGGGAGAGGTCGTTGCCCTGACGTTGAGGGAGAGGTCGCTGCCCTGACGTTGAGGGAGAGGTCGTTGCCCTGACGCTGAGGGAGAGGTCGCTGTTCTGACGTTGAGGGAGAGGTCGTTGTCCTGACACCACACTGACGTCTGAGGGAGAGGTCGTTGTCCTGACACCACACCGACGTTGAGGGAGATGTCGTTGTCCTGACGCTGAGGGAGAGGTCGTTGTCCTGACGTTGAGGGAGAGGTCGTTGTCCTGACGTTGAGGAGAGGTCGTTGTCCTGACACCACACTGACGTTGAGGAGAGATGTCGTTGTCCTGACGTTGAGGGAGAGGTCGTTGTCCTGACGTTGAGGGAGAGGTCGTTGCCCTGACGTTGAGGGAGAGGTCGTTGCTCTGACACCACACTGGCGTTGAGGGAGATGTCGTTGTCCTGACGTTGAGGGAGAGGTCGTTGTCCTGACGTTGAGGGAGAGGTCGTTGTCCTGACACCACACTGACGTTGAGGGAGATGTCGTTGTCCTGACGTTGAGGGAGATGTCGTTGTCCTGACGCTGAGGGAGAGGTCGTTGTCCTGACGTTGAGGGAGAGGTCGTTGCCCTGACGTTGAGGGAGAGGTCGCTGCTCTGACGTTGAGGGAGAGGTCGCTGCCCTGACGCTGAGGGAGAGGTCGTTGTCCTGACGCTGAGGAGAGGTCGCTGCTCTGACGCTGAGGGGAGAGGTCGTGTTCTGACGTTGAGGGAGAGGTCGCCAGCTCTGACGCTGAGGGAGAGGTCGCTGTCTCTGACGCTGAGGGAGAGGTCGTTGCCCTGACGCTGAGGGAGAGGTCGTTGCTCTGACGCTGAGGGAGAGGTCGTTGCCCTGACGCTGAGGGAGAGGTCGCTGCCCTGACGCTGAGGGAGAGGTCGTTGCCCTGACGTTGAGGGAGAGGTCGCTGTTCTGACGTTGAGGGAGAGGTCGTTGTCCTGACACCACACTGACGTTGAGGGAGAGGTCGTTGTCCTGACACCACACTGACGCTGAGGGAGATGTCGTTGTCCTGACGCTGAGGGAGAGGTCGTTGTCCTGACGCTGAGGGAGAGGTCGTTGTCCTGACGCTGAGGGAGAGGTCGTTGTCCTGACACCACACTGACGCTGAGGGAGATGTCGCTTGTCCTGACGTTGAGGGAGAGGTCGTTGTCCCGACGTTGAGGGAGAGGG
>NW_027038083.1:0-25562 GCF_034236695.1 Oncorhynchus nerka | reverse complement strand
CTCACTGTCTCCTACACCCTCTCCATCCTCACTGTCTCCTACACCCTCTCCATCCTCACTGTCTCCTACACCCTCTCCATCCTCACTGTCTCCTACACCCTCTCCATCCTCACTGTCTCCTACACCCTCTCCATCCTCACTGTCTCCTACACCCTCTCCATCCTCACTGTCTCCTACACCCTCTCCATCCTCACTGTCTCCTACACCCTCTCCATCCTCACTGTCTCCTACACCCTCTCCATCCTCACTGTCTCCTACACCCTCTCCATCCTCACTGTCTCCTACACCCTCTCCATCCTCACTGTCTCCTACACCCTCTCCATCCTCACTGTCTCCTACACCCTCTCCATCCTCACTGTCTCCTACACCCTCTCCATCCTCACTGTCTCCTACACCCTCTCCATCCTCACTGTCTCCTACACCCTCTCCATCCTCACTGTCTCCTACACCCTCTCCATCCTTGCTGTCTCCTACACCCTCTCCATCCTCACTGTCTACAACACCCTCTCCATCCTCACTGTCTCCTACACCCTCTCCATCCTCACTGTCTCCTACACCCTCTCCATCCTCACTGTCTCCTACACCCTCTCCAGCCTCACTGTCTCCTACACCCTCTCCATCCTCACTGTCTCCTACACCCTCTCCATCCTCACTGTCTCCTACACCCTCTCCATCCTCACTGTCTCCTACACCCTCTCCATCCTCACTGTCTCCTACACCCTCTCCATCCTCACTGTCTCCTACACCCTCTCCAGTCCTCACTGTCTCCTACACCCTCTCCATCCTCACTGTCTCCTACACCTCTCCAGCCTCACTGTCTCCTACACACCCTCCAGCCTCACTGTCTCCTACACCCTCTCCATCCTCACTGTCTCCTACACCCTCTCCATCCTCACTGTCTCCTACACCCTCTCCATCCTCACTGTCTCCTACACCCTCTCCATCCTCACTGTCTCCTACACCCTCTCCATCCTCACTGTCTCCTACACCCTCTCCATCCTCACTGTCTCCTACACCCTCTCCATCCTCACTGTCTCCTACACCTCTCCATCCTCACTGTCTCCTACACCTCTCCATCCTCACTGTCTCCTACACCTCTCCAGCCTCACTGTCTCCTACACCCTCTCCATCCTCACTGTCTCCTACACCCTCTCCATCCTCACTGTCTCCTACACCCTCTCCATCCTCACTGTCTCCTACACCCTCTCCATCCTCACTGTCTCCTACACCCTCTCCAGTCCTCACTGTCTCCTACACCCTCTCCATCCTCACTGTCTCCTACACCCTCTCCATCCTCACTGTCTCCTACACCCTCTCCATCCTCACTGTCTCCTACACCCTCTCCATCCTCACTGTCTCCTACACCCTCTCCATCCTCACTGTCTCCTACACCCTCTCCATCCTCACTGTCTCCTACACCCTCTCCATCCTCACTGTCTCCTACACCCTCTCCATCCTCACTGTCTCCTACACCCTCTCCATCCTCACTGTCTCCTACACCCTCTCCATCCTCACTGTCTCCTACACCCTCTCCATCCTCACTGTCTCCTACACCCTGTCCATCCTCACTGTCTCCTACACCCTCTCCATCCTCACTGTCTCCTACACCCCCTCCAGCCTCACTGTCTCCTACACCCCCTCCAGCCTCACTGTCTCCTACACCCTCTCCATCTCACTGTCTCCTACACCCTCTCCATCCTCACTGTCTCCTACACCTCTCCATCTCACTGTCTCCTACACCTCTCCATCCTCACTGTCTCCTACACCCTCTCCATCCTCACTGTCTCCTACACCCTCTCCATCTCACTGTCTCCTACACCTCTCCATCTCACTGTCTCCTACACCTCTCCATCCTCACTGTCTCCTACACCTCTCCATCCTCACTGTCTCCTACACCCTCTCCATCCTCACTGTCTCCTACACCCTCTCCA
Source organism: Oncorhynchus nerka (assembly GCF_034236695.1). Lineage (NCBI taxonomy): Eukaryota > Metazoa > Chordata > Actinopteri > Salmoniformes > Salmonidae > Oncorhynchus > Oncorhynchus nerka. The sequence goes on along the minus strand of NW_027038083.1, from coordinate 23,631 downwards.
TCCTCACTGTCTCCTACACCTCTCCATCCTCACTGTCTCCTACACCCTCTCCATCCTCACTGTCTCCTACACCCTCTCCATCCTCACTGTCTCCTACACCCTCTCCATCCTCACTGTCTCCTACACCCTCTCCATCCTCACTGTCTCCTACACCCTCTCCATCCTCACTGTCTCCTACACCCTCTCCATCCTCACTGTCTCCTACACCCTCTCCATCCTCACTGTCTCCTACACCCTCTCCATCCTCACTGTCTCCTACACCCTCTCCAGCCTCACTGTCTCCTACACCCTCTCCATCCTCACTGTCTCCTACACCCTCTCCATCCTCACTGTCTCCTACACCCTCTCCATCCTCACTGTCTCCTACACCCTCTCCATCCTCACTGTCTCCTACACCCTCTCCATCCTCACTGTCTCCTACACCCTCTCCATCCTCACTGTCTCCTACACCCTCTCCATCCTCACTGTCTCCTACACCCTCTCCATCCTCACTGTCTCCTACACCCTCTCCATCCTCACTGTCTCCTACACCCTCTCCATCCTCACTGTCTCCTACACCCTCTCCATCCTCACTGTCTCCTACACCCTCTCCATCCTCACTGTCTCCTACACCTCTCCATCCTCACTGTCTCCTACACCCTCTCCATCCTCACTGTCTCCTACACCCTCTCCATCCTCACTGTCTCCTACACCCTCTCCATCCTCACTGTCTCCTACACCTGTCCATCCTCACTGTCTCCTACACCCTCTCCATCCTCACTGTCTCCTACACCCCCTCCAGCCTCACTGTCTCCTACAAACCCTCCAGCCTCACTGTCTCCTACACCCTCTCCATCCTCACTGTCTCCTACACCCTCTCCATCCTCACTGTCTCCTACACCCTCTCCATCCTCACTGTCTCCTACACCCTCTCCATCCTCACTGTCTCCTACACCCTCTCCATCCTCACTGTCTCCTACACCCTCTCCATCCTCACTGTCTCCTACACCCTCTCCATCCTCACTGTCTCCTACACCCTCTCCATCCTCACTGTCTCCTACACCCTCTCCAGCCTCACTGTCTCCTACACCCTCTCCATCCTCACTGTCTCCTACACCTCTCCATCCTCACTGTCTCCTACACCCTCTCCATCCTCACTGTCTCCTACACCCTCTCCATCCTCACTGTCTCCTACACCCTCTCCATCCTCACTGTCTCCTACACCTCTCCATCCTCACTGTCTCCTACACCCTCTCCATCCTCACTGTCTCCTACACCCTCTCCATCCTCACTGTCTCCTACACCCTCTCCATCCTCACTGTCTCCTACACCCTCTCCATCCTCACTGTCTCCTACACCCTCTCCATCCTCACTGTCTCCTACACCTCTCCATCCTCACTGTCTCCTACACCTCTCCATCCTCACTGTCTCCTACACCCTCTCCATCCTCACTGTCTCCTACACCCTCTCCATCCTCACTGTCTCCTACACCCTCTCCATCCTCACTGTCTCCTACACCCTCTCCAGCCTCACTGTCTCCTACACCCTCTCCATCCTCACTGTCTCCTACACCCTCTCCATCCTCACTGTCTCCTACACCCTCTCCATCCTCACTGTCTCCTACACCCTCTCCATCCTCACTGTCTCCTACACCCTCTCCATCCTCACTGTCTCCTACACCCTCTCCATCCTCACTGTCTCCTACACCCTCTCCATCCTCACTGTCTCCTACACCCTCTCCATCCTCACTGTCTCCTACACCCTCTCCATCCTCACTGTCTCCTACACCCTCTCCATCCTCACTGTCTCCTACACCCTCTCCATCCTCACTGTCTCCTACACCCTCTCCATCCTCACTGTCTCCTACACCCTCTCCATCCTCACTGTCTCCTACACCCTCTCCATCCTCACTGTCTCCTACACCCTCTCCATCCTCACTGTCTCCTACACCCTCTCCATCCTCACTGTCTCCTACACCCTCTCCATCCTCACTGTCTCCTACACCCTCTCCATCCTCACTGTCTCCTACACCCTCTCCATCCTCACTGTCTCCTACACCCTCTCCAGCCTCACTGTCTCCTACACCCTCTCCATCCTCACTGTCTCCTACACCCTCTCCATCCTCACTGTCTCCTACACCCTCTCCATCCTCACTGTCTCCTACACCCTCTCCATCCTCACTGTCTCCTACACCCTCTCCATCCTCACTGTCTCCTACACCCTCTCCATCCTCACTGTCTCCTACACCCTCTCCATCCTCACTGTCTCCTACACCCTCTCCATCCTCACTGTCTCCTACACCCTCTCCATCCTCACTGTCTCCTACACCCTCTCCATCCTCACTGTCTCCTACACCCTCTCCATCCTCACTGTCTCCTACACCTCTCCATCCTCACTGTCTCCTACACCCTCTCCAGCCTCACTGTCTCCTACACCCTCTCCATCCTCACTGTCTCCTACCTCCATCTCCTGTCTCCACTCTCCATCACTGTCTCCTACACCCTCTCCATCCTCACTGTCTCCTACACCTCTCCATCCTCACTGTCTCCTACACCCTCTCCATCCTCACTGTCTCCTACACCCTCTCCATCCTCACTGTCTCCTACACCCTCTCCATCCTCACTGTCTCCTACACCCTCTCCATCCTCACTGTCTCCTACACCCTCTCCATCCTCACTGTCTCCTACACCCTCTCCATCCTCACTGTCTCCTACACCCTCTCCATCCTCACTGTCTCCTACACCCTCTCCATCCTCACTGTCTCCTACACCCTCTCCATCCTCACTGTCTCCTACACCCTCTCCAGCCTCACTGTCTCCTACACCCTCTCCATCCTCACTGTCTCCTACACCCTCTCCATCCTCACTGTCTCCTACACCCTCTCCATCCTCACTGTCTCCTACACCCTCTCCATCCTCACTGTCTCCTACACCCTCTCCATCCTCACTGTCTCCTACACCCTCTCCAGCCTCACTGTCTCCTACACCCTCTCCATCCTCACTGTCTCCTACACCCTCTCCATCCTCACTGTCTCCTACACCCTCTCCATCCTCACTGTCTCCTACACCCTCTCCAGCCTCACTGTCTCCTACACCCTCTCCATCCTCACTGTCTCCTACACCCTCTCCATCCTCACTGTCTCCTACACCCTCTCCATCCTCACTGTCTCCTACACCCTCTCCATCCTCACTGTCTCCTACACCCTCTCCAGCCTCACTGTCTCCTACACCCTCTCCATCCTCACTGTCTCCTACACCCTCTCCATCCTCACTGTCTCCTACACCCTCTCCATCCTCACTGTCTCCTACACCCTCTCCATCCTCACTGTCTCCTACACCCTCTCCATCCTCACTGTCTCCTACACCCTCTCCAGCCTCACTGTCTCCTACACCCTCTCCATCCTCACTGTCTCCTACACCCTCTCCATCCTCACTGTCTCCTACACCCTCTCCATCCTCACTGTCTCCTACACCCTCTCCATCCTCACTGTCTCCTACACCCTCTCCATCCTCACTGTCTCCTACACCCTCTCCATCCTCACTGTCTCCTACACCCTCTCCATCCTCACTGTCTCCTACACCCTCTCCATCCTCACTGTCTCCTACACCCTCTCCAGCCTCACTGTCTCCTACACCCTCTCCATCCTCACTGTCTCCTACACCCTCTCCATCCTCACTGTCTCCTACACCCTCCATCTCACTGTCTCTACACCCTCTCACTGTCTCCTACACCCTCTCCATCCTCACTGTCTCCTACACCCTCTCCATCCTCACTGTCTCCTACACCCTCTCCATCCTCACTGTCTCCTACACCCTCTCCAGCCTCACTGTCTCCTACACCCTCTCCAGCCTCACTGTCTCCTACACCCTCTCCATCCTCACTGTCTCCTACACCCTCTCCATCCTCACTGTCTCCTACACCCTCTCCATCCTCACTGTCTCCTACACCCTCTCCAGCCTCACTGTCTCCTAAACCCTCTCCATCCTCACTGTCTCCTACACCCTCTCCAGCCTCACTGTCTCCTACACCCTCTCCATCCTCACTGTCTCCTACACCCTCTCCAGCCTCACTGTCTCCTACACCCTCTCCATCCTCACTGTCTCCTACACCCTCTCCATGCTCACTGTCTCCTACACCATCTCCATCCTCACGGTCTCCTGCACCCTCTTCAGTCTCACTGTCTCCTACACCCTCTCCATCCTCACTGTCTCCTACACCCTCTCCATCCTCACTGTCTCCTACACCCTCTCCATCCTCACTGTCTCCTACACCCTCTCCATCCTCACTGTCTCCTACACCCTCTCCATCCTCACTGTCTCCTACACCCTCTCCATCCTCACTGTCTCCTACACCCTCTCCATCCTCACTGTCTCCTACACCCTCTCCATCCTCACTGTCTCCTACACCTCTCCATCTCACTGTCTCCTACACCTCTCCATCCTCACTGTCTCCTACACCCTCTCCATCCTCACTGTCTCCTACACCCTCTCCATCCTCACTGTCTCCTACACCCTCTCCATCCTCACTGTCTCCTACACCCTCTCCATCCTCACTGTCTCCTACACCCTCTCCATCCTCACTGTCTCCTACACCCTCTCCATCCTCACTGTCTCCTACACCCTCTCCATCCTCACTGTCTCCTACACCCTCTCCATCCTCACTGTCTCCTACACCCTCTCCATCCTCACTGTCTCCTACACCCTCTCCATCCTCACTGTCTCCTACACCCTCTCCATCCTCACTGTCTCCTACACCCTCTCCATCCTCACTGTCTCCTACACCTCTCCATCCTCACTGTCTCCTACACCCTCTCCATCCTCACTGTCTCCTACACCCTCTCCAGCCTCACTGTCTCCTACACCCTCTCCATCCTCACTGTCTCCTACACCCTCTCCATCCTCACTGTCTCCTACACCCTCTCCATCCTCACTGTCTCCTACACCCTCTCCATCCTCACTGTCTCCTACACCCTCTCCATCCTCACTGTCTCCTACACCCTCTCCATCCTCACTGTCTCCTACACCCTCTCCATCCTCACTGTCTCCTACACCTCTCCATCCTCACTGTCTCCTACACCCTCTCCATCCTCACTGTCTCCTACACCCTCTCCATCCTCACTGTCTCCTACACCCTCTCCATCCTCACTGTCTCCTACACCCTCTCCATCCTCACTGTCTCCTACACCCTCTCCATCCTCACTGTCTCCTACACCCTCTCCATCCTCACTGTCTCCTACACCCTCTCCATCCTCACTGTCTCCTACACCCTCTCCATCCTCACTGTCTCCTACACCCTCTCCATCCTCACTGTCTCCTACACCCTCTCCATCCTCACTGTCTCCTACACCCTCTCCATCCTCACTGTCTCCTACACCCTCTCCATCCTCACTGTCTCCTACACCCTCTCCATCCTCACTGTCTCCTACACCCTCTCCAGCCTCACTGTCTCCTACACCCTCTCCATCCTCACTGTCTCCTACACCCTCTCCATCCTCACTGTCTCCTACACCCTCTCCATCCTCACTGTCTCCTACACCCTCTCCATCCTCACTGTCTCCTACACCCTCTCCATCCTCACTGTCTCCTACACCCTCTCCATCCTCACTGTCTCCTACACCCTCTCCATCCTCACTGTCTCCTACACCCTCTCCAGCCTCACTGTCTCCTACACCCTCTCCATCCTCACTGTCTCCTACACCCTCTCCATCCTCACTGTCTCCTACACCCTCTCCATCCTCACTGTCTCCTACACCCTCTCCATCCTCACTGTCTCCTACACCCTCTCCATCCTCACTGTCTCCTACACCCTCTCCATCCTCACTGTCTCCTACACCCTCTCCATCCTCACTGTCTCCTACACCCTCTCCATCCTCACTGTCTCCTACACCCTCTCCATCCTCACTGTCTCCTACACCCTCTCCATCCTCACTGTCTCCTACACCCTCTCCATCCTCACTGTCTCCTACACCCTCTCCATCCTCACTGTCTCCTACACCCTCTCCATCCTCACTGTCTCCTACACCCTCTCCATCCTCACTGTCTCCTACACCCTCTCCATCCTCACTGTCTCCTACACCCTCTCCATCCTCACTGTCTCCTACACCCTCTCCATCCTCACTGTCTCCTACACCCTCTCCATCCTCACTGTCTCCTACACCCTCTCCATCCTCACTGTCTCCTACACCCTCTCCATCCTCACTGTCTCCTACACCCTCTCCATCCTCACTGTCTCCTACACCCTCTCCATCCTCACTGTCTCCTACACCCTCTCCATCCTCACTGTCTCCTACACCCTCTCCATCCTCACTGTCTCCTACACCCTCTCCATCCTCACTGTCTCCTACACCCTCTCCATCCTCACTGTCTCCTACACCCTCTCCATCCTCACTGTCTCCTACACCCTCTCCATCCTCACTGTCTCCTACACCCTCTCCATCCTCACTGTCTCCTACACCCTCTCCATCCTCACTGTCTCCTACACCCTCTCCATCCTCACTGTCTCCTACACCCTCTCCATCCTCACTGTCTCCTACACCCTCTCCATCCTCACTGTCTCCTACACCCTCTCCAGCCTCACTGTCTCCTACACCCTCTCCATCCTCACTGTCTCCTACACCCTCTCCATCCTCACTGTCTCCTACACCCTCTCCAGCCTCACTGTCTCCTAAACCCTCTCCATCCTCACTGTCTCCTACACCTCTCCATCCTCACTGTCTCCTACACCCTCTCCATCCTCACTGTCTCCTACACCCTCTCCATCCTCACTGTCTCCTACACCCTCTCCATCCTCACTGTCTCCTACACCCTCTCCAGCCTCACTGTCTCCTACACCCTCTCCATCCTCACTGTCTCCTACACCCTCTCCATCCTCACTGTCTCCTACACCCTCTCCATCCTCACTGTCTCCTACACCCTCTCCATCCTCACTGTCTCCTACACCCTCTCCATCCTCACTGTCTCCTACACCCTCTCCATCCTCACTGTCTCCTACACCCTCTCCATCCTCACTGTCTCCTACACCTCTCCATCCTCACTGTCTCCTACACCCTCTCCATCCTCACTGTCTCCTACACCCTCCATCCTGTCTCCTACACCCTCCATCTCACTGTCTCCTACACCCTCTCCATCCTCACTGTCTCCTACACCCTCTCCATCCTCACTGTCTCCTACACCCTCTCCATCCTCACTGTCTCCTACACCCTCTCCATCCTCACTGTCTCCTACACCCTCTCCATCCTCACTGTCTCCTACACCCTCTCCATCCTCACTGTCTCCTACACCCTCTCCATCCTCACTGTCTCCTACACCCTCTCCAGCCTCACTGTCTCCTACACCCTCTCCATCCTCACTGTCTCCTACACCCTCTCCAGTCCTCACTGTCTCCTACACCCTCTCCAGTCCTCACTGTCTCCTACACCCTCTCCATCCTCACTGTCTCCTACACCCTCTCCATCCTCACTGTCTCCTACACCCTCTCCATCCTCACTGTCTCCTACACCCTCTCCATCCTCACTGTCTCCTACACCTCTCCAGCCTCACTGTCTCCTACACCCTCTCCATCCTCACTGTCTCCTACACCCTCTCCATCCTCACTGTCTCCTACACCCTCTCCATCCTCACTGTCTCCTACACCCTCTCCATCCTCACTGTCTCCTACACCCTCTCCATCCTCACTGTCTCCTACACCCTCTCCATCCTCACTGTCTCCTACACCCTCTCCATCCTCACTGTCTCCTACACCCTCTCCATCCTCACTGTCTCCTACACCCTCTCCATCCTCACTGTCTCCTACACCCTCTCCATCCTCACTGTCTCCTACACCCTCTCCATCCTCACTGTCTCCTACACCCTGTCCATCCTCACAGTCTCCTACACCCTCTCCAGCCTCACTGCCTCCTACACCCCCTCCAGCCTCACTGTCTCCTACACACCCTCCAGCCTCACTGTCTCCTACACCCTCTCCATCCTCACTGTCTCCTACACCCTCTCCATCCTCACTGTCTCCTACACCCTCTCCATCCTCACTGTCTCCTACACCCTCTCCATCCTCACTGTCTCCTACACCCTCTCCATCCTCACTGTCTCCTACACCCTCTCCATCCTCACTGTCTCCTACACCCTCTCCATCCTCACTGTCTCCTACACCCTCTCCATCCTCACTGTCTCCTACACCCTCTCCAGCCTCACTGTCTCCTACACCCTCTCCATCCTCACTGTCTCCTACACCCTCTCCATCCTCACTGTCTCCTACACCCTCTCCATCCTCACTGTCTCCTACACCCTCTCCATCCTCACTGTCTCCTACACCCTCTCCATCCTCACTGTCTCCTACACCCTCTCCATCCTCACTGTCTCCTACACCCTCTCCATCCTCACTGTCTCCTACACCCTCTCCATCCTCACTGTCTCCTACACCCTCTCCATCCTCACTGTCTCCTACACCCTCTCCATCCTCACTGTCTCCTACACCCTCTCCATCCTCACTGTCTCCTACACCCTCTCCATCCTCACTGTCTCCTACACCCTCTCCATCCTCACTGTCTCCTACACCCTCTCCATCCTCACTGTCTCCTACACCCTCTCCATCCTCACTGTCTCCTACACCCTCTCCATCCTCACTGTCTCCTACACCCTCTCCATCCTCACTGTCTCCTACACCCTCTCCATCCTCACTGTCTCCTACACCCTCTCCAGCCTCACTGTCTCCTACACCCTCTCCATCCTCACTGTCTCCTACACCCTCTCCATCCTCACTGTCTCCTACACCCTCTCCATCCTCACTGTCTCCTACACCCTCTCCATCCTCACTGTCTCCTACACCCTCTCCATCCTCACTGTCTCCTACACCCTCTCCATCCTCACTGTCTCCTACACCCTCTCCATCCTCACTGTCTCCTACACCTCTCCAGCCTCACTGTCTCCTACACCTCTCATCCTCACTGTCTCCTACACCCTCTCCATCCTCACTGTCTCCTACACCCTCTCCAGCCTCACTGTCTCCTACACCCTCTCCATCCTCACTGTCTCCTACACCCTCTCCATCCTCACTGTCTCCTACACCCTCTCCAGCCTCACTGTCTCCTACACCCTCTCCATCCTCACTGTCTCCTACACCCTCTCCAGCCTCACTGTCTCCTACACCCTCTCCATCCTCACTGTCTCCTACACCCTCTCCATCCTCACTGTCTCCTACACCCTCTCCATCCTCACTGTCTCCTACACCCTCTCCATCCTCACTGTCTCCTACACCCCCTCCAGCCTCACTGTCTCCTACAAACCCTCCAGCCTCACTGTCTCCTACACCCTCTCCATCCTCACTGTCTCCTACACCCTCTCCATCCTCACAGTCTCCTACACCCTCTCCATCCTCACTGTCTCCTACACCCTCTCCATCCTCGCTGTCTCCTACACCCTCTCCATCCTCACTGTCTACAACACCCTCTCCATCCTCACTGTCTCCTACACCCTCTCCATCCTCACTGTCTCCTACACCCAGTCCATCCTCACTGTCTCCTACAACCTCTCCAGCCTCACTGTCTCCTACACCCTCTCAATCTCCACTGTCTCCTACACCATCTCCATCCTCACTGTCTCCTACACCCTCTCCAGCCTCACTGTCTCCTACACCCTCTCCATCCTCACTGTCTCCTACACCCTCTCCATCCTCACTGTCTCCTACACCCTCTCCATCCTCACTGTCTCCTACACCCTCTCCAGTCCTCACTGTCTCCTACACCCTCTCCAGCCTCACTGTCTCCTACACCCTCTCCATCCTCACTGTCTCCTACACCCTCTCCATCCTCACTGTCTCCTACACCCTCTCCATCCTCACTGTCTCCTACACCATCTCCATCCTCACTGTCTCCTACACCCTCTCCATCCTCACTGTCTCCTACACCCTCTCCAGCCTCACTGTCTCCTACACCCTCTCCATCCTCACTGTCTCCTACACCCTCTCCAGCCTCACTGTCTCCTACACCCTCTCCATCCTCACTGTCTCCTACACCCTCTCCATCCTCACTGTCTCCTACACCCTCTCCATCCTCACTGTCTCCTACACCCTCTCCAGTCTCACTGTCTCCTACACCCTCTCCATCCTCACTGTCTCCTACACCCTCTCCATCCTCACTGTCTCCTACACCCTCTCCATCCTCACTGTCTCCTACACCCTCTCCAGCCTCACTGTCTCCTACACCCTCTCCAGCCTCACTGTCTCCTACACCCTCTCCATCCTCACTGTCTCCTACACCCTCTCCAGTCCTCACTGTCTCCTACACCCTCTCCATCCTCACTGTCTCCTACACCCTCTCCATCCTCACTGTCTCCTACACCCTCTCCAGCCTCACTGTCTCCTACACCCTCTCCATCCTCACTGTCTCCTACACCCTCTCCATCCTCACTGTCTCCTACACCCTCTCCATCCTCACTGTCTCCTACACCCTCTCCAGCCTCACTGTCTCCTACACCCTCTCCATCCTCACTGTCTCCTACACCCTCTCCATCCTCACTGTCTCCTACACCCTCTCCATCCTCACTGTCTCCTACACCCTTTCCAGACTCACTGTCTCCTACACCTTTCCAGCCTCACTGTCTCCTACACCCTCTCCAGTCTCACTGTCTCCTACACCCTCTCCATCCTCACTGTCTCCTACACCCTCTCCAGCCTCACTGTCTCCTACACCCTCTCCAGCCTCACTGTCTCCTACACCCTCTCCAGTCCTCACTGTCTCCTACACCCTCTCCAGTCTCACTGTCTCCTACACCCTCTCCAGTCCTCACTGTCTCCTACACCCTCTCCGTCCTCACTGTCTCCTACACCCTCTCCAGTCTCACTGTCTCCTACACCCTCTCCAGTCTCACTGTCTCCTACACCCTCTCCATCCTCACTGTCTCCTACACCCTCTCCATCCTCACTGTCTCCTACACCCTCTCCAGCCTCACTGTCTCCTACACCCTCTCCATCCTCACTGTCTCCTACACCCTCTCCAGCCTCACTGTCTCCTACACCCTCTCCATCCTCACTGTCTCCTACACCCTCTCCATCCTCACTGTCTCCTACACCCTCTCCATCCTCACTGTCTCCTACACCCTCTCCATCCTCACTGTCTCCTACACCCTCTCCATCCTCACTGTCTCCTACACCCTCTCCAGTCCTCACTGTCTCCTACACCCTCTCCATCCTCACTGTCTCCTACACCCTCTCCATCCTCACTGTCTCCTACACCCTCTCCATCCTCACTGTCTCCTACACCCTCTCCATCCTCACTGTCTCCTACACCCTCTCCATCCTCACTGTCTCCTACACCTCTCCATCCTCACTGTCTCCTACACCTCTCCAGCCTCACTGTCTCCTACACCTCTCCATCCTCACTGTCTCCTACACCCTCCATCTCACTGTCTCCTACACCCTCTCCATCCTCACTGTCTCCTACACCCTCTCCATCCTCACTGTCTCCTACACCCTCTCCATCCTCACTGTCTCCTACACCCTCTCCAGTCTCACTGTCTCCTACACCCTCTCCATCCTCACTGTCTCCTACACCCTCTCCATCCTCACTGTCTCCTACACCCTCTCCAGCCTCACTGTCTCCTACACCCTCTCCAGCCTCACTGTCTCCTACACCTCTCCAGTCTCACTGTCTCCTACACCCTCTCCAGTCTCACTGTCTCCTACACCCTCTCCAGTCCTCACTGTCTCCTACACCCTCTCCATCCTCACTGTCTCCTACACCCTCTCCAGTCCTCACTGTCTCCTACACCTCTCCAGCCTCACTGTCTCCTACACCCTCTCCATCCTCACTGTCTCCTACACCCTCTCCATCCTCACTGTCTCCTACACCCTCTCCATCCTCACTGTCTCCTACACCCTCTCCAGTCCTCACTGTCTCCTACACCCTCTCCAGTCCTCACTGTCTCCTACACCCTCTCCATCCTCACTGTCTCCTACACCCTCTCCATCCTCACTGTCTCCTACACCCTCTCCATCCTCACTGTCTCCTACACCCTCTCCATCCTCACTGTCTCCTACACCCTCTCCATCCTCACTGTCTCCTACACCCTCTCCATCCTCACTGTCTCCTACACCCTCTCCAGTCCTCACTGTCTCCTACACCCTCTCCAGTCCTCACTGTCTCCTACACCCTCTCCATCCTCACTGTCTCCTACACCCTCTCCATCCTCACTGTCTCCTACACCCTCTCCATCCTCACTGTCTCCTACACCCTCTCCAGTCCTCACTGTCTCCTACACCCTCTCCATCCTCACTGTCTCCTACACCCTCTCCATCCTCACTGTCTCCTACACCCTCTCCATCCTCACTGTCTCCTACACCCTCTCCATCCTCACTGTCTCCTACACCCTCTCCATCCTCACTGTCTCCTACACCCTCTCCATCCTCACTGTCTCCTACACCCTCTCCATCCTCACTGTCTCCTACACCCTCTCCATCCTCACTGTCTCCTACACCCTCTCCAGTCCTCACTGTCTCCTACACCCTCTCCATCCTCACTGTCTCCTACACCCTCTCCATCCTCACTGTCTCCTACACCCTCTCCAGTCTCACTGTCTCCTACACCCTCTCCATCCTCACTGTCTCCTACACCCTCTCCAGTCCTCACTGTCTCCTACACCCTCTCCATCCTCACTGTCTCCTACACCCTCTCCAGCCTCACTGTCTCCTACACCCTCTCCAGTCCTCACTGTCTCCTACACCCTCTCCATCCTCACTGTCTCCTACACCCTCTCCAGCCTCACTGTCTCCTACACCCTCTCCATCCTCACTGTCTCCTACACCCTCTCCAGTCTCACTGTCTCCTACACCCTCTCCATCCTCACTGTCTCCTACACCCTCTCCATCCTCACTGTCTCCTACACCCTCTCCATCCTCACTGTCTCCTACACCCTTTCCAGACTCACTGTCTCCTACACCTTTCCAGCCTCACTGTCTCCTACACCCTCTCCAGTCTCACTGTCTCCTACACCCTCTCCATCCTCACTGTCTCCTACACCCTCTCCATCCTCACTGTCTCCTACACCCTCTCCATCCTCACTGTCTCCTACACCCTCTCCATCCTCACTGTCTCCTACACCCTCTCCATCCTCACTGTCTCCTACACCCTCTCCATCCTCACTGTCTCCTACACCCTCTCCATCCTCACTGTCTCCTACACCCTCTCCAGTCTCACTGTCTCCTACACCCTCTCCAGTCTCACTGTCTCCTACACCCTCTCCATCCTCACTGTCTCCTACACCCTCTCCAGTCTCACTGTCTCCTACACCCTCTCCATCCTCACTGTCTCCTACACCCTCTCCATCCTCACTGTCTCCTACACCCTCTCCATCCTCACTGTCTCCTACACCCTCTCCATGCTCACTGTCTCCTACACCCTCTCCAGCCTCACTGTCTCCTACACCCTCTCCATCCTCAAGGTCTCCTACACCCTCTCCAAACTCACTGTCTCCTACACCCTTTCCATCCTCACGGTCTCCTACACCCTCTCCATGCTCACTGTCTCCTACACCATCTCCATCCTCACTGTCTCCTACACCCTTTCCAGACTCACTGTCTCCTACACCTTTCCAGCCTCACTGTCTCCTACACCCTCTCCAGTCTCACTGTCTCCTACACCCTCTCCAGTCTCACTGTCTCCTACACCCTCTCCAGTCTCACTGTCTCCTACACCCTCTCCATCCTCACTGTCTCCTACACCCTCTCCAGTCCTCACTGTCTCCTACACCCTCTCCATCCTCACTGTCTCCTACACCCTCTCCAGCCTCACTGTCTCCTACACCCTCTCCATCCTCACTGTCTCCTACACCCTCTCCATCCTCACTGTCTCCTACACCCTCTCCAGCCTCACTGTCTCCTACACCCTCTCCATCCTCACTGTCTCCTACACCCTCTCCATCCTCACTGTCTCCTACACCCTCTCCATCCTCACTGTCTCCTACACCTCTCCATCCTCACTGTCTCCTACACCCTCTCCATCCTCACTGTCTCCTACACCCTCTCCATCCTCACTGTCTCCTACACCCTCTCCAGCCTCACTGTCTCCTACACCCTCTCCATCCTCACTGTCTCCTACACCCTCTCCAGCCTCACTGTCTCCTACACCCTCTCCATCCTCACGGTCTCCTACACCCTCTCCATGCTCACTGTCTCCTACACCCTCTCCATCCTCACTGTCTCCTACACCCTCTCCAGCCTCACTGTCTCCTACACCCTCTCCATCCTCACTGTCTCCTACACCCTCTCCATCCTCACTGTCTCCTACACCCTCTCCATCCTCACTGTCTCCTACACCCTCTCCATCCTCACTGTCTCCTACACCCTCTCCATCCTCACTGTCTCCTACACCCTCTCCATCCTCACTGTCTCCTACACCCTCTCCAGCCTCACTGTCTCCTACACCCTCTCCATCCTCACTGTCTCCTACACCCTCTCCATCCTCACTGTCTCCTACACCCTCTCCATCCTCACTGTCTCCTACACCCTCTCCATCCTCACTGTCTCCTACACCCTCTCCATCCTCACTGTCTCCTACACCCTCTCCATCCTCACTGTCTCCTACACCCTCTCCATCCTCACTGTCTCCTACACCCTCTCCATCCTCACTGTCTCCTACACCCTCTCCATCCTCACTGTCTCCTACACCCTCTCCATCCTCACTGTCTCCTACACCCTCTCCATCCTCACTGTCTCCTACACCCTCTCCATCCTCACTGTCTCCTACACCCTCTCCATCCTCACTGTCTCCTACACCCTCTCCATCCTCACTGTCTCCTACACCCTCTCCATCCTCACTGTCTCCTACACCCTCTCCATGCTCACTGTCTCCTACACCCTCTCCATCCTCACTGTCTCCTACACCCTTTCCAGCCTCACTGTCTCCTACACCCTCTCCAGCCTCACTGTCTCCTACACCCTCTCCAGTCTCACTGTCTCCTACACCCTCTCCAGTCTCACTGTCTCCTACACCCTCTCCAGTCTCACTGCCTCCTACACCCTCTCCGTCCTCACTGTCTCCTACACCCTCTCCAGTCTCACTGTCTCCTACACCCTCTCCATCCTCACTGTCTCCTACACCCTCTCCATCCTCACTGTCTCCTACACCCTCTCCAGCCTCACTGTCTCCTACACCCTCTCCATCCTCACTGTCTCCTACACCCTCTCCATCCTCACTGTCTCCTACACCCTCTCCATCCTCACTGTCTCCTACACCCTCTCCATCCTCACTGTCTCCTACACCCTCTCCATCCTCACTGTCTCCTACACCCTCTCCATCCTCACTGTCTCCTACACCCTCTCCATCCTCACTGTCTCCTACACCCTCTCCATCCTCACTGTCTCCTACACCCTCTCCATCCTCACTGTCTCCTACACCCTCTCCATCCTCACTGTCTCCTACACCCTCTCCATCCTCACTGTCTCCTACACCCTCTCCATCCTCACTGTCTCCTACACCCTCTCCATCCTCACTGTCTCCTACACCCTCTCCATCCTCACTGTCTCCTACACCCTCTCCATCCTCACTGTCTCCTACACCCTCTCCAGCCTCACTGTCTCCTACACCCTCTCCATCCTCACTGTCTCCTACACCCTCTCCATCCTCACTGTCTCCTACACCCTCTCCATCCTCACTGTCTCCTACACCCTCTCCAGCCTCACTGTCTCCTACACCCTCTCCATCCTCACTGTCTCCTACACCCTCTCCATCCTCACTGTCTCCTACACCCTCTCCATCCTCACTGTCTCCTACACCCTCTCCATCCTCACTGTCTCCTACACCCTCTCCATCCTCACTGTCTCCTACACCCTCTCCAGTCCTCACTGTCTCCTACACCCTCTCCAGTCCTCACTGTCTCCTACACCCTCTCCAGTCCTCACTGTCTCCTACACCCTCTCCAGTCCTCACTGTCTCCTACACCCTCTCCATCCTCACTGTCTCCTACACCCTCTCCAGCCTCACTGTCTCCTACACCCTCTCCATCCTCACTGTCTCCTACACCCTCTCCATCCTCACTGTCTCCTACACCCTCTCCATCCTCACTGTCTCCTACACCCTCTCCAGTCCTCACTGTCTCCTACACCCTCTCCAGCCTCACTGTCTCCTACACCCTCTCCATCCTCACTGTCTCCTACACCCTCTCCATCCTCACTGTCTCCTACACCCTCTCCATCCTCACTGTCTCCTACACCCTCTCCAGTCTCACTGTCTCCTACACCCTCTCCAGTCTCACTGTCTCCTACACCCTCTCCATCCTCACTGTCTCCTACACCCTCTCCAGTCCTCACTGTCTCCTACACCCTCTCCAGTCCTCACTGTCTCCTACACCCTCTCCAGTCTCACTGTCTCCTACACCCTCTCCATCCTCACTGTCTCCTACACCCTCTCCATCCTCACTGTCTCCTACACCTCTCCATCCTCACTGTCTCTACACCCTCTCCATCCTCACTGTCTCCTACACCCTCTCCATCCTCACTGTCTCCTACACCCTCTCCATCCTCACTGTCTCCTACACCCTCTCCATCCTCACAGTCTCCTACACCCTCTCCATCCTCACTGTCTCCTACACCCTCTCCATCCTCACTGTCTCCTACACCCTCTCCATCCTCACTGTCTCCTACACCCTCTCCATCCTCACTGTCTCCTACACCCTCTCCATCCTCACTGTCTCCTACACCCTCTCCATCCTCACTGTCTCCTACACCCTCTCCAGTCCTCACTGTCTCCTACACCCTCTCCAGTCCTCACTGTCTCCTACACCCTCTCCATCCTCACTGTCTCCTACACCCTCTCCATCCTCACTGTCTCCTACACCCTCTCCAGCCTCACTGTCTCCTACACCTCTCCATCCTCACTGTCTCCTACACCCTCTCCAGCCTCACTGTCTCCTACACCCTCTCCATCCTCACTGTCTCCTACACCCTCTCCAGCCTCACTGTCTCCTACACCCTCTCCATCCTCACTGTCTCCTACACCTCTCCAGCCTCACTGTCTCCTACACCCTCTCCATCCTCACTGTCTCCTACACCCTCTCCATCCTCACTGTCTCCTACACCCTCTCCATCCTCACTGTCTCCTACACCCTCTCCAGCCTCACTGTCTCCTACACCTCTCCAGCCTCACTGTCTCCTACACCCTCTCCAGTCTCACTGTCTCCTACACCCTCTCCAGTCCTCACTGTCTCCTACACCCTCTCCAGTCTCACTGTCTCCTACACCCTCTCCAGTCCTCACTGTCTCCTACACCCTCTCCAGTCCTCACTGTCTCCTACACCCTCTCCAGTCCTCACTGTCTCCTACACCCTCTCCATCCTCACTGTCTCCTACACCCTCTCCATCCTCACTGTCTCCTACACCCTCTCCATCCTCACTGTCTCCTACACCCTCTCCATCCTCACTGTCTCCTACACCCTCTCCATCCTCACTGTCTCCTACACCCTCTCCATCCTCACTGTCTCCTACACCCTCTCCATCCTCACTGTCTCCTACACCCTCTCCATCCTCACTGTCTCCTACACCCTCTCCATCCTCACTGTCTCCTACACCCTCTCCATCCTCACTGTCTCCTACACCCTCTCCAGCCTCACTGTCTCCTACACCCTCTCCATCCTCACTGTCTCCTACACCCTCTCCATCCTCACTGTCTCCTACACCCTCTCCATCCTCACTGTCTCCTACACCCTCTCCATCCTCACTGTCTCCTACACCCTCTCCATCCTCACTGTCTCCTACACCCTCTCCAGTCTCACTGTCTCCTACACCCTCTCCATCCTCACTGTCTCCTACACCCTCTCCATCCTCACTGTCTCCTACACCCTCTCCATCCTCACTGTCTCCTACACCCTCTCCATCCTCACTGTCTCCTACACCCTCTCCATCCTCACTGTCTCCTACACCCTCTCCATCCTCACTGTCTCCTACACCCTCTCCATCCTCACTGTCTCCTACACCCTCTCCATCCTCACTGTCTCCTACACCCTCTCCATCTCACTGTCTCCTACACCCTCTCCATCCTCACTGTCTCCTACACCCTCTCCATCCTCACTGTCTCCTACACCCTCTCCATCCTCACTGTCTCCTACACCCTCTCCATCCTCACTGTCTCCTACACCCTCTCCATCCTCACTGTCTCCTACACCCTCTCCATCCTCACTGTCTCCTACACCCTCTCCATCCTCACTGTCTCCTACACCCTCTCCATCCTCACTGTCTCCTACACCCTCTCCAGCCTCACTGTCTCCTACACCCTCTCCAGTCCTCACTGTCTCCTACACCCTCTCCATCCTCACTGTCTCCTACACCCTCTCCAGCCTCACTGTCTCCTACACCCTCTCCAGCCTCACTGTCTCCTACACCCTCTCCATCCTCACTGTCTCCTACACCCTCTCCAGCCTCACTGTCTCCTACACCCTCTCCATCCTCACTGTCTCCTACACCCTCTCCAGTCCTCACTGTCTCCTACACCCTCTCCAGTCCTCACTGTCTCCTACACCCTCTCCAGTCCTCACTGTCTCCTACACCCTCTCCATCCTCACTGTCTCCTACACCCTCTCCATCCTCACTGTCTCCTACACCCTCTCCAGTCCTCACTGTCTCCTACACCCTCTCCATCCTCACTGTCTCCTACACCCTCTCCATCCTCACTGTCTCCTACACCCTCTCCATCCTCACTGTCTCCTACACCCTCTCCATCCTCACTGTCTCCTACACCCTCTCCATCCTCACTGTCTCCTACACCCTCTCCATCCTCACTGTCTCCTACACCCTCTCCATCCTCACTGTCTCCTACACCCTCTCCATCCTCACTGTCTCCTACACCCTCTCCATCCTCACTGTCTCCTACACCCTCTCCATCCTCACTGTCTCCTACACCCTCTCCATCCTCACTGTCTCCTACACCCTCTCCATCCTCACTGTCTCCTACACCCTCTCCATCCTCACTGTCTCCTACACCCTCTCCAGCCTCACTGTCTCCTACACCCTCTCCATCCTCACTGTCTCCTACACCCTCTCCAGTCCTCACTGTCTCCTACACCCTCTCCAGTCCTCACTGTCTCCTACACCCTCTCCATCCTCACTGTCTCCTACACCCTCTCCATCCTCACTGTCTCCTACACCCTCTCCATCCTCACTGTCTCCTACACCCTCTCCATCCTCACTGTCTCCTACACCCTCTCCATCCTCACTGTCTCCTACACCCTCTCCATCCTCACTGTCTCCTACACCCTCTCCATCCTCACTGTCTCCTACACCCTCTCCAGCCTCACTGTCTCCTACACCTCTCCAGCCTCACTGTCTCCTACACCCTCTCCAGTCCTCACTGTCTCCTACACCCTCTCCATCCTCACTGTCTCCTACACCCTCTCCATCCTCACTGTCTCCTACACCCTCTCCATCCTCACTGTCTCCTACACCCTCTCCATCCTCACTGTCTCCTACACCCTCTCCATCCTCACTGTCTCCTACACCCTCTCCATCCTCACTGTCTCCTACACCCTCTCCATCCTCACTGTCTCCTACACCCTCTCCATCCTCACTGTCTCCTACACCCTCTCCATCCTCACTGTCTCCTACACCCTCTCCATCCTCACTGTCTCCTACACCCTCTCCATCCTCACTGTCTCCTACACCCTCTCCATCCTCACTGTCTCCTACACCCTCTCCATCCTCACTGTCTCCTACACCCTCTCCAGCCTCACTGTCTCCTACACCTCTCCAGCCTCACTGTCTCCTACACCCTCTCCAGTCCTCACTGTCTCCTACACCCTCTCCATCCTCACTGTCTCCTACACCCTCTCCAGCCTCACTGTCTCCTACACCTCTCCAGCCTCACTGTCTCCTACACCCTCTCCAGTCTCACTGTCTCCTACACCCTCTCCAGTCTCACTGTCTCCTACACCCTCTCCAGTCCTCACTGTCTCCTACACCCTCTCCAGTCCTCACTGTCTCCTACACCCTCTCCAGTCCTCACTGTCTCCTACACCCTCTCCAGTCCTCACTGTCTCCTACACCCTCTCCATCCTCACTGTCTCCTACACCCTCTCCATCCTCACTGTCTCCTACACCCTCTCCAGCCTCACTGTCTCCTACACCCTCTCCATCCTCACTGTCTCCTACACCCTCTCCATCCTCACTGTCTCCTACACCCTCTCCATCCTCACTGTCTCCTACACCCTCTCCATCCTCACTGTCTCCTACACCCTCTCCATCCTCACTGTCTCCTACACCCTCTCCATCCTCACTGTCTCCTACACCCTCTCCATTCTCACTGTCTCCTACACCCTCTCCATCCTCACTGTCTCCTACACCCTCTCCAGACTCACTGTCTCCTACACCCTCTCCATCCCCACTGTCTCCTACACCCTCTCCGTCCTCACTGTCTCCTACACCCTCTCCAGTCTCACTGTCTCCTACACCCTCTCCATCCTCACTGTCTCCTACACCCTCTCCAACTCACTGTCTCCTACACCCTTTCCATCCTCACCGTCTCCTACACCCTCTCCATGCTCACTGTCTCCTACACCCTCTCCAGCCTCACTGTCTCCTACACCCTCTCCATCCTCACTGTCTCCTACACCCTCTCCAGCCTCACTGTCTCCTACACCCTCTCCAGTCTCACTGTCTCCTACACCCTCTCCAGACTCACTGTCTCCTACACCCTCTCCAGTCCTCACTGTCTCCTACACCCTCTCCATCCTCACTGTCTCCTACACCCTCTCCATCCTCACTGTCTCCTACACCCTCTCCATCCTCACTGTCTCCTACACCCTCTCCAGCCTCACTGTCTCCTACACCTCTCCATCCTCACTGTCTCCTACACCTCTCCATCCTCACTGTCTCCTACACCCTCTCCATCCTCACTGTCTCCTACACCCTCTCCATCCTCACTGTCTCCTACACCCTCTCCAGTCTCACTGTCTCCTACACCCTCTCCATCCTCACTGTCTCCTACACCCTCTCCATCCTCACTGTCTCCTACACCCTCTCCATCCTCACTGTCTCCTACACCCTTTCCAGACTCACTGTCTCCTACACCTTTCCAGCCTCACTGTCTCCTACACCCTCTCCAGTCTCACTGTCTCCTACACCCTCTCCATCCTCACTGTCTCCTACACCCTTTCCAGACTCACTGTCTCCTACACCTTTCCAGCCTCACTGTCTCCTACACCCTCTCCAGTCTCACTGTCTCCTACACCCTCTCCAGTCTCACTGTCTCCTACACCCTCTCCAGTCTCACTGCCTCCTACACCCTCTCCGTCCTCACTGTCTCCTACACCCTCTCCAGTCTCACTGTCTCCTACACCCTCTCCAGTCTCACTGTCTCCTACACCCTCTCCATCCTCACTGTCTCCTACACCCTCTCCATCCTCACTGTCTCCTACACCCTCTCCATCCTCACTGTCTCCTACACCCCCTCCAGCCTCACTGTCTCCTACACACCCTCCAGCCTCACTGTCTCCTACACCCTCTCCATCCTCACTGTCTCCTACACCCTCTCCATCCTCACTGTCTCCTACACCCTCTCCATCCTCACTGTCTCCTACACCCTCTCCATCCTCACTGTCTCCTACACCCTCTCCATCCTCACTGTCTCCTACACCCTCTCCATCCTCACTGTCTCCTACACCCTCTCCATCCTCACTGTCTCCTACACCCTCTCCATCCTCACTGTCTCCTACACCCTCTCCATCCTCACTGTCTCCTACACCCTCTCCATCCTCACTGTCTCCTACACCCTCTCCAGCCTCACTGTCTCCTACACCCTCTCCATCCTCACTGTCTCCTACACCCTCTCCATCCTCACTGTCTCCTACACCCTCTCCATCCTCACTGTCTCCTACACCCTCTCCAGCCTCACTGTCTCCTACACCCTCTCCAGCCTCACTGTCTCCTACACCCTCTCCAGACTCACTGTCTCCTACACCCTCTCCAGCCTCACTGTCTCCTACACCCTCTCCAGTCTCACTGTCTCCTACACCCTCTCCAGTCTCACTGTCTCCTACACCCTCTCCAGTCTCACTGTCTCCTACACCCTCTCCAGTCCTCACTGTCTCCTACACCCTCTCCAGTCCTCACTGTCTCCTACACCCTCTCCAGTCCTCACTGTCTCCTACACCCTCTCCATCCTCACTGTCTCCTACACCCTCTCCATCCTCACTGTCTCCTACACCCTCTCCATCCTCACTGTCTCCTACACCCTCTCCATCCTCACTGTCTCCTACACCCTCTCCATCCTCACTGTCTCCTACACCCTCTCCATCCTCACTGTCTCCTACACCCTCTCCATCCTCACAGTCTCCTACACCCTCTCCATCCTCACTGTCTCCTACACCCTCTCCATCCTCACTGTCTCCTACACCCTCTCCATCCTCACTGTCTCCTACACCCTCTCCATCCTCACTGTCTCCTACACCCTCTCCATCCTCACTGTCTCCTACACCCTCTCCATCCTCACTGTCTCCTACACCCTCTCCAGCCCACTGTCTCCTACACCCTCTCCATCCTCACTGTCTCCTACACCCTCTCCAGTCTCACTGTCTCCTACACCCTCTCCAGTCTCACTGTCTCCTACACCCTCTCCATCCTCACTGTCTCCTACACCCTCTCCAAACTCACTGTCTCCTACACCCTTTCCATCCTCACCGTCTCCTACACCCTCTCCATGCTCACTGTCTCCTACACCCTCTCCAGCCTCACTGTCTCCTACACCCTCTCCATCCTCAAGGTCTCCTACACCCTCTCCATCCTCACTGTCTCCTACACCCTCTCCAGACTCACTGTCTCCTACACCCTTTCCAGCCTCACTGTCTCCTACACCCTCTCCAGTCCTCACTGTCTCCTACACCCTCTCCATCCTCACTGTCTCCTACACCCTCTCCATCCTCACTGTCTCCTACACCCTCTCCATCCTCACTGTCTCCTACACCCTCTCCAGTCTCACTGTCTCCTACACCCTCTCCATCCTCACTGTCTCCTACACCCTCTCCATCCTCACTGTCTCCTACACCCTCTCCATCCTCACTGTCTCCTACACCCTCTCCATCCTCACTGTCTCCTACACCCTCTCCAGCCTCACTGTCTCCTACACCCTCTCCATCCTCACTGTCTCCTACACCCTCTCCATCCTCACTGTCTCCTACACCCTCTCCATCCTCACTGTCTCCTACACCCTCTCCAGTCCTCACTGTCTCCTACACCCTCTCCATCCTCACTGTCTCCTACACCCTCTCCATCCTCACTGTCTCCTACACCCTCTCCAGTCCTCACTGTCTCCTACACCCTCTCCAGCCTCACTGTCTCCTACACCCTCTCCAGTCCTCACTGTCTCCTACACCCTCTCCATCCTCACTGTCTCCTACACCCTCTCCATCCTCACTGTCTCCTACACCCTCTCCAGTCCTCACTGTCTCCTACACCCTCTCCATCCTCACTGTCTCCTACACCCTCTCCATCCTCACTGTCTCCTACACCCTCTCCATCCTCACTGTCTCCTACACCCTCTCCAGCCTCACTGTCTCCTACACCCTCTCCATCCTCACTGTCTCCTACACCCTCTCCATCCTCACTGTCTCCTACACCCTCTCCATCCTCACTGTCTCCTACACCCTCTCCATCCTCACTGTCTCCTACACCCTCTCCATCCTCACT
>NW_027038082.1:0-25510 GCF_034236695.1 Oncorhynchus nerka | reverse complement strand
GTTTGGATAGCTTTTTTCCCTTAATAAATAAAATCATCACTTAACTGCATTTTGTGTTTACTTGGGTTATCTTTGTGTAATGTTTACATTGTTTGATGATCTGAAACATTTAATTGTGACAAATGTGCAAAACAATAAGAAATCAGGAAGGAGGCAAATACTTTTTCACAGCACTGTGTGCACACACACACGCACACACGCGCGCGCGCGCACACACACACACACACACACACACACACACACACACACACACATACGCGCACACGCACGCACGCACGCACGCACACACACACACACACACACACACACACACACATACACATACGCGCGCACACACACACACATACACATACGCGCGCACGCACACACACACACACACACGTACGCACACACACACACATACGCGCACACGCACACACACACACACGCACACACACACACACACACACACACACACACACACACACACACACACACACACACACCTGTTTGTCTCCATGGTCATGCCTGATCAGTGCTCAGGGTCCCGGTGTTTCTCTCCTCCAGTGGCCAGCTCCTGTTGGTCGGTCCTGCTCTGCTGATTAACCAATCACAAGAGAGACAATCAGAATGTGCAGAGATCTACAGGATCCAGCAGTGAAGTGGCTGAATCTACAGAGATCTACAGGATCCAGCAGATGGCCAAGGTATCTGCTCGTAGTAAGTAACCATCCTGGATGGCCAAGGTATCTGCTCGTAGTAAGTAACCATCCTGGATGGCCAAGGTATCTGCTCGTAGTAAGTAACCATCCTGGATGGCCAAGGTATCTACCAGTAGTAAGTAACCATCCTGGATGGCCAAGGTATCTACCAGTAGCAAGTAACCATCCTGGATGGCCAAGGTATCTACCAGTAGTAAGTAACCATCCTGGATGGCCAAGGTATCTACCAGTAGTAAGTAACCATCCTGGATGGCCAAGGTATCTACCAGTAGTAAGTAACCATCCTGGATGGCCAAGGTATCTGCTCGTAGTAAGTAACCATTCTGGATGGCCAAGGTACAGTGGGGAGAACAAGTATTTGATACACTAACGATTTTGCAGGTTTTCCTACTTACAAAGCATGTAGAGGTCTGTAATTTTTTATCATAGGTACACTTCAACTGTGAGACGGAATCTAAAACAAAAATCCAGAAAATCACATTGTATGATTTTTAAGTAATTAATTTGCAATTTATTGCATGACACAAGTATTTGATCACCTACCAACCAGTAAGAATTCCGGCTCTCACAGACCTGTTAGTTTTTCTTTAAGAAGCCCTCCTGTTCTCCACTCATTACCTGTATTAACTGCACCTGTTTGAACTCGTTACCTGCATAAAAGACACCTGTCCACACACTCAATCAAACAGACTCCAACCTCTCCACAATGGCCAAGACCAGAGAGGGTGTAAGGACATCAGGGATAAAATTGTAGACCTGCATACGGCTGGGATGGGCTACAGGACAATAGGCAAGCAGCTTGGTGACAAGGCAACAACTGTTGGCGCAATTATTAGAAAATGGAAGAAGTTCAAGATGACAGTCAATCAACCTCGGTCTGGGGCTCCATGCAAGATCTCACCTCGTGGGGCATCAATGATCATGAGGAAGGTGAGGAATCAGCCCAGAACTACACGGCAGGACCTGTCAATGACCTGAAGAGAGCTGGGAACACAGTCTCAAAGAAAACCATTAGTAACACACTACGCCGTCATGGATTAAAATCCTGCAGCGCACGCAATGTACCCCTGCTCAAGCCAGCACATGTCCAGGCCCTTCTGAAGTTTGCCAATGGCCATCTGGATGATCCAGAGGAGGAATGGGAGAAGGTCATGTGGTCTGATGAGACAAAAATAGAGCTTTTTGGTCTAAACTCCATTCGCCGTGTTTGGAGGAAAAAGAAGGATGAGTACAACCCCAAGGTCACCATCCCAACTGTGAAGCATGGAGGTGGAAACATCATTCTTTGGGGATGCTTTTCTGCAAAGGGGACAGCACGACTGCACCGTATTGAGGGGAGGATGGATGGGGCCATGTATCGCGAGATCTTGGCCAACAACCTCCTTCCCTCAGTAAAAGCATCGAAGATGGGTCGTGGCTGGGTCTTCCAGCATGACAACGACCCGAAACACACAGCCAGGGCAACTAAGGAGTGGCTCCGTAAGAAGCATCTCAAGGTCCTGGAGTGGCCTAGCCAGTCTCCAGACCTGAACCCAATAGAAAATATTTGGAGGGAGCTGAAAGTCCGTATTGCCCAGCGACAGCCCCGATCTGGAGAAGGTCTGTATGGAGGAGTGGGCCAAAATCCCTGCTGCAGTGTGTGCAAACCTGGTCAAGAACTACAGGAAACGTATGATCTCTGTAATTGCAAACAAAGGTTTCTGTACCAAATATTAAGTTCTGCTTTTCTGATGTATCAAATACTTATGTCATGCAATAAAATGCAAATTAATTACTTAAAAATCATACAATGTGATTTTCTGGATTTTTTTAGATTCCGTCTCTCACAGTTGAAGTGTACCTATGATAAAAATTACAGACTTCTACATGCTTTGTAAGTAGGAAAACCTGCAGAATCGGCAGTGTATCAAATACTTCTTCTCCCCACCGTATATATTATGGTTGTGGAAGGCTTATATTCAGCTTAGATATAATTTAACAAGCTCTGAATTCATTCGGTTATTGCTGATTGTTTGCATTTGACCTTTAATTGACCTTTAATTTATTTAGATAAAACATTTTTAAAACATGGAGATATACTGTATATCGTGAATTGCCCATAAGTTTAGATATGATATTTAGCTGACACACTACAGCCTTCAGGGCTGGGCTGTGTGCCTCCATCTCTACTCATAGATCCCAGATAGACAGAGGGGTCTATTCAATCTGAACCTGGAACCGGGTTTCTTGGTTAAACCAGACTGTGACATTACAGGGACTAAAACAATTCTGACCCAGTATCAGTGGTTAAGGGGGCAACTTCTATGCTATTTAATCCACTACACTAGGCTTGCCTTCCAGCTAAATAGAAACGCCAGCCAATTCCCAAAGACAGTAGAAACAGAGAGATAGGGGAGACGATGTGCTACTTCCTCTTTTCGACATTAGTCAGATAGAGGAACGTTGGTCCCCTTCCCAGATTTTCGTCTCTTACTCCCCCCCCCCCCCCCCCCCAAACCGTCATTGTTTCTCGTATCCATCTCTTCTCGCCGAGCCAAACAGGAGGAATAATGCCCCCCCCATCCCCATCTCACTAAGCTGTCATTGGCTCCACATAACAAACAATGAAACTTCATCTGAGACCAGATTACCATGGTTTCAATAAAAACGTACGAATTGAGAGAAAAAAAGAATGTAAAACAGAAAAGGCAAAAGGGAAGAGGGGAAATGGATGGCCTCTTCTCTCCTCTCTCTGTAGTTATGATGGAAATGGATGGCCTCTTCTCTCCTCTCTCTGTAGTTACGATGGAAATGGATGGCCTCTTCTCTCCTCTCTCTGTAGTTACGATGGAAATGGATGGCCTCTTCTCTCCTCTCTCTGTAGTTATGATGGAAATGGATGGCCTCTTCTCTCCTCTCTCTGTAGTTATGATGGAAATGGATGGCCTCTTCTCTCCTCTCTCTGTAGTTATGATGTTTGGGGAGGTATCTTGATCTGTGTGTCTTAGGCAGTGTCAGCTGTCCAGGGTAGAACCTGGGAATAGACCAGGGGAGTACCTGGGTATAGACCAGGGTAGAACCTGGGTATAGACCAGGGTAGAACCTGGGAATAGACCAGGGGAGAACCTGGGTATAGACCAGGGGAGAACCTGGGAATAGACCAGGGGAGAACATGGGTATAGACCAGGGGAGAACCTGGGTATAGACCAGGGGAGTACCTCGGTATAGACCAGGGGAGAACCTGGGTATAGTCCAGGGGAGAACCTGGGTATAGTCCAGGGGAGGACCTGGGAATAGACCAGGGGAGAACCTGGGTATAGACCAGGGGAGAACCTGGGTATAGACCAGGGTAGAACCTGGGAATAGACCAGGGGAGAACCTGGGTATAGACCAGGGGAGAACCTGGGTATAGACCAGGGGAGAACCTGGGTATAGACCAGGGGAGAACCTGGGTATAGACCAGGGGAGAACCTGGGTATAGACCACTGCCTAATCACCCTGACCCTCTTTACTTCTTTCTGTTTTAAAAAGAGCTTATGTCAGTTCATCCCTCTCTCACTCGCTCTTGCTCTCACTCACTCTCACTCTCTTGCTCACTCTCTTTCTCTTGCTCTCTTGCTCTCACTCTCCTGCTCTCTCTCTCACTCTCTCGCTCTTTCTCTTGCTCTCTCTCTCTCACTCTCCTGCTCTCTCTCTCACTCTCTTGCTCTCTCTCTCACTCTCTCTCTTGCTCTTTCTCTCACTCTCTTGCTCTCTCTCTCTTGCTCTTTCTCTCACTCTCTTGCTCTCTCTCTCACTCTCTTGCTCTCTCTCTCTCACTCTCTTGCTCACTCTCTCTTGCTCTCTCTCTCTTTCTCTTGCTCTCTCTCGCTCTCTCTCTCTCACTCTCTTGCTCACTCTCTTTCTCTTGCTCTCTCTCTTTCTCTTGCTCTCATGCTCTCTCTTCCGCACTCTCTCTCTCACTCTTTCTCTCGCTCTCTCTCTCGGATCTGTCTGTTTAAATTGGCCAATACGAGGGGATTTTGAAATGGATGGCGGGACCTTCCCTTCTCCTCTTCCTTCCCCTCTCCTCCTCTCCTTTAGTCAAACCGTTTTATTGAGTCTTTCATGTTTGTGAGTGTGTTGTTCCTAAACACAGAGATGATGCCTCTGCTCTAGAGACCGGAGATGGAGCGGTTTGAGAGGCAAAATGGGGCTTTAATGTCTCTGGTCCACTACAGAATTAGTGATGGACTGGAGATGGAGCGGTTTGAGAGGCAAAATGGGGCTTTAATGTGTCTTTTTAATGTCTCCGGTCCACTACAGACTTAGTGATGGACTGTCTCAATGTCTCTGGTCCACTACAGACTTAGTGATGGACTGTCTTAATGTCTCTGGTCCACTACAGACTTAGTGATGGACTGTCTTAATGTCTCTGGTCCACTACAGACTTAGTGATGGACTGTCTTAATGTCTCTGGTCCACTACAGACTTAGTGATGGACTGTCTCAATGTCTCTGGTCCACTACAGACTTAGTGATGGACTGTCTCAATGTCTCTGGTCCACTACAGACTTAGTGATGGACTGTCTCAATGTCTCTGGTCCACTACAGACTTAGTGATGGACTGTCTCAATGTCTCTGGTCCACTACAGACTTAGTGATGGACTGTCTCAATGTCTCTGGTCCACTACAGACTTAGTGATGGACTGTCTCAATGTCTCTGGTCCACTACAGACTTAGTGATGGACTGTCTCAATGTCTCTGGTCCACTACAGACTTAGTGATGGACTGTCTCAATGTCTCTGGTCCACTACAGACTTAGTGATGGACTGTCTCAATGTCTCTGGTCCACTACAGACTTAGTGATGGACTGTCTCAATGTCTCTGGTCCACTACAGACTTAGTGATGGACTGTCTCAATGTCTCCGGTCCACTACAGACTTAGTGATGGACTGTCTCAATGTCTTTGGTCCACTACAGACTTAGTGATGGACTGTCTCAATGTCTCTGGTCCACTACAGACTTAGTGATGGACTGTCTCAATGTATCCGGTCCACTACAGACTTAGTGATGGACTGTCTTAATGTCTCTGGTCCACTACAGACTTAGTGATGGACTGTCTCAATGTCTCCGGTCCACTACAGACTTAGTGATGGACTGTCTCAATGTCTCCGGTCCACTACAGACTTAGTGATGGACTGTCTCAATGTCTCCGGTCCACTACAGACTTAGTGATGGACTGTCTCAATGTCTCCGGTCCACTACAGACTTAGTGATGGACTGTCTCAATGTCTCCGGTCCACTACAGACTTAGTGATGGACTGTCTCAATGTCTCCGGTCCACTACAGACTTAGTGATGGACTGTCTCAATGTCTCTGGTCCACTACAGACTTAGTGATGGACTGTCTCAATGTCTCTGGTCCACTACAGACTTAGTGATGGACTGTCTCAATGTCTCTGGTCCACTACAGACTTAGTGATGGACTGTCTCAATGTCTCTGGTCCACTACAGACTTAGTGATGGACTGTCTCAATGTCTCCGGTCCACTACAGACTTAGTGATGGACTGTCTTAATGTCTCTGGTCCACTACAGACTTAGTGATGGACTGTCTCAATGTCTCTGGTCCATTACAGACTTAGTGATGGACTGTCTCAATGTCTCTGGTCCACTACAGACTTAGTGATGGACTGTCTCAATGTCTCCGGTCCACTACAGACTTAGTGATGGACTGTCTCAATGTCTCCGGTCCACTACAGACTTAGTGATGGACTGTCTCAATGTCTCCGGTCCACTACAGACTTAGTGATGGTGTTACGAATCCCTTTTTGGCCCGACAGTCTAGGGGGGATGGTAATGAGACCCGTAACATAACTCATGCAAATTATTATTGTGACAAAGTAAAAGTGTGAACGAAATAACCACGACAACAGAAATCTACCGTCAAACTCTAGGTTTATTTATAAACACACGGTAATGGGGGGAGCAGGAAAAGGGGCTGAGCTGGACCCAAGGAAAGAAACAATAAGTATTCAAAAACACCCCTAAGCTAGACTAGCCTACTTTAACAACAGCTAACTAACCAAAAATACAGTGGGTGGTCCGCCCAGTTCTAACTAGTGTATTTAACAAAGTTCGCCTACGGGTAGTGTATGCCCATGGGCGACTTGTCTTGGTTTCCCCCTTTTCCCACCAGCAAACAAACAAACACCATAACCCAAAAACAATACTCACAGGTGATGACAAAGTGCTATGGAGGTGCTTAAACAAAAGAGAGGTTAAGACAAAAAGCGAGAGTGAAACACAGAGACCTACAGACATGGCATTTACAGAGAGATTGAGCTAGAGATTGCTCCAGAGCAAACAAATGATGGGGTTTTTAAACCATGGGGAAGGAACTGTGATAGGGTAGGAAATAGGAGGAGGTGTGTCTTCTGATTGATGATTGATTGTTGACTGATTGGGGAGTGATGGTTTTCACCTGTGAGGGGAGAAGGAGAGAAAAGAAACACACAGGATACACACACACACAGGATAACTGTATCCGTAACACTCCCACCCTTAAAAGAGCAACCCTAGGGGTTGCGACTACAGTATTCAATGAATACTCACAACAAAGCAACATCCTTGCAAAACATACAGAAATCATTTTCACACACGAGACAAAGCATCTGCCAACACATTATCAGAACAAAAACTGGTTACCCGATTTTGTCTTCGGTAACGGTCCGACACAATCAACCACCACATGCTCGAATGGTTCACCTATGACAGGTATGGGGACAAGAGAGCCGGAGGAATAACCTGATTTGGTTTTCTCCTGTTATCTGACATGTGGGGTATGTCCCGATAGAACTGAGCCACATCTTGTTTTAAACCGCCAAAAGAAATTTCTGATGATCCATCATAAGTTTTTGTGATTCCTAAAAGACCAGACCACGGTGAGCATGAGCAAGGGATAACACATTTGCCTTAAAGGCTGTAGGAATCACTATTTTGGTAAACGCATTCCAATCTCCATCCGCGTCAACATGGGATTTCCATTTTACGCATGAGGAGATTACTATCAATGAAGTAAGCCACGTTCTTCTTCTTCACATCTTCCAATGAGACAACACTAGAAAAACATTTAGCAAGCTTGTTGGCTCAACCTTTTGGTTAGCAATCAGCTGCTCACGAGTGACTGAAGCTGTATTGCATCAGCAATAAGTTCAACGTTCTTTGATTCTTTCCTGGGCTGTTTGTCGAGGTGACCAGCTTCTCAGAGGTATCACAAATCCATCTTCTTGATCAACCTCTTTGAACAGAACAGTGTTCGACAAATCTATCTGGTCACCCTCTTGTAGTGCCTGAGAGCACGGTGACAGCACAAGCGGGGAACACATGTGGATAACGCTGTGCCAGCTCATCGAGAGAGAGTGGTCACTTTTATCCATTACTTCCAATACGGTACTACCTTTCCTCCGGCAATATCGTTACCCATTATAAAGGTCACACCTTTCACTGGCAACATAGGGCGTACCCCCCCCTGAATATCTCCACTGATTAACTCAGTGTGGCTTTCACAAAGTGCAATGGCACTGGGACAAAACCCATTTCAATACCCTGCACTAACACACTGGAACCACAGTATGTATCGTCAGATAAGGGCAACATCCAGACAATATAAACGACTTGCCAAGACCAGTATCTCTAAGGATTTTAACCGGTCAGCTGAGGCAGCTTCGTCATTCGTTAGGGACACAAACCCTCGAAAATGAATGGTTCATAACTGCGGTCGGGGACTGAGACTTTCAAACTACAGTTACCCTGAGGCACCTGTTTTGTTGCAGACCTCACAACCGCATGTAATTAGAGCAACACCTGTTGGTGGCTTGGCACGAAGAGGCATCCCTTGTTTGCGTTTAAGCAGGAAGCAATCATTAATCATATGTCCTACTTTATGACAATAGAAACAGGGACGCTCATTCTTCTGGCGTGCTTGATATACTACTGCTGGCCGACTAGGGCTAAAGGTAGGAAACTCAGTAGCTCTACTCTCAGTTTGAGCCGAAAACACACGCTTGTGCGTCAACACAAACTCGTCTGCCAACACAGACGCTTCTGCCAGGGAGGATACTTTCTGTTCTGTTTAGGTAAACTACAATGCGTTCGGGCAAGCAATTTTTAAACTCTTCCAACAAGATTAACTCCCGGAGAGAGTTGAAATCAGTTACCTTACTAGCAGCATGCCATTTATCAAACAGATTTCCCTTGTCTCTAGCAAATTCCACATAAGTCTTACTAGAAGACTTTCTATGAGACCTAAATCTCTGTCGGTATGCCTCAGGCACAAGCTCATAGGCACGAAGAACAGTAGCTTTGACCACTTCATAATTCAAACTGTCCTCCAGAGGTAGCGCTGACAAAACCTCTTGGGCTTTACCAGTTAATTTACACTGAAGTAATAGGCACCATACCTCTTCAGGCCATTTCAATGCTACGGCTATACGCTCAAATACACAAAAATAGGAGTCAACCTCTGACTCTCTGAACAAAGGTACTAAGGCAATCTGCCTACTAATGTCAAACGTGTTTGAGGACACAGCAGGTGAGGACGGCTCACAAACAGGCACAGTAGGACCGGAGGCTAGCCTCGCTGTCTCTGCCTCCAGTTCCATCTGGCGCATTTTGAACTCCAACTGCCTTTGTTCTCTGTCTGCCTCAATTTTACACATCTCCAAATGCCGTTGTTCTCGTTCTTTTTCTGCCTCTATTTTACATATCTCCAACTGGAGAGTCTCTCGCCTAATTTGGGCTCTCTCTTCCACCTCCAGTTGGAACTGTGCTAAACGGACATCCCTCCTGGCATCACCATTTGACAGTGGGGAGAGTGGATCAAAACGGGACAATGTGGCTGGTGTTTTAGCCTCGCCCTCATTATCAGACACCAATGGGCTTACAGGAGCAGCAACATCCCCTACAGGGGTAGTAGACTCAGGCAGCGGTAACACAAGCACCTGCTCTTCCAACAATACATTTAATACTAGTTGTTTAACCTCCGCCTTAACTAAACTCTGCGGAATCGATACTGAATAATGGTCAGCCAAGGTCATTAAATCAACTCTACGACATTTGTCAAAAACCTCCCACGAAGGGTTATCCAAAAAGGATCTCAA
Organism: Oncorhynchus nerka; assembly: GCF_034236695.1. Classification (NCBI taxonomy): domain Eukaryota; kingdom Metazoa; phylum Chordata; class Actinopteri; order Salmoniformes; family Salmonidae; genus Oncorhynchus; species Oncorhynchus nerka. Next base: position 15,691 of record NW_027038082.1, on the reverse strand, counting down.
ATCAAAAGTAGTCATTTTACACTACTTCACAAGTGCCAAAGAAAATAGCAAACACTAATGCTACTTCAGCTATGACGCTCAACACTGAACTATACCACTACAACAATCTACATGAGCGGCATGGGTGTCAGTTATGACAGATCCCGGATGAGCCCCCACTTATGTTACGAATCCCTTTTGGCCCGACAGTCTAGGGGGGATGGTAATGAGACCCGTAACATAACTCATGCAAATTATTATTGTGACAAAGTAAAAGTGTGAACGAAATAACCACGACAACAGAAATCTACCGTCAAACTCTAGGTTTATTTATAAACACACGGTAATGGGGGGAGCAGGAAAAGGGGCTGAGCTGGACCCAAGGAAAGAAACAATAAGTATTCAAAAACACCCCTAAGCTAGACTAGCCTACTTTAACAACAGCTAACTAACCAAAAATACAGTGGGTGGTCCGCCCAGTTCTAACTAGTGTATTTAACAAAGTTCACCTACGGGTAGTGTATGCCCATGGGCGACTTGTCTTGGTTTCCCCTTTTCCCACCAGCAAACAAACAAACACCATAACCCAAAAACAATACTCACAGGTGATGACAAAGTGCTATGGAGGTGCTTAAACAAAAGAGAGGTTAAGACACAAAGCGAGAGTGAAACACAGAGACCTACAGACATGGCATTTACAGAGAGATTGAGCTAGAGATTGCTCCAGAGCAAACAAATGATGGGGTTTTTAAACCATGGGGAAGGAACTGTGATAGGGTAGGAAATAGGAGGAGGTGTGTCTTCTGATTGATGATTGATTGTTGACTGATTGGGGAGTGATGGTTTTCACCTGTGAGGGGAGAAGGAGAGAAAAGAAACACACAGGATACACACACACACAGGATAACTGTATCCGTAACAGATGGACTGTCTCAATGTCTCCGGTCCACTACAGACTTAGTGATGGACTGTCTCAATGTCTCTGGTCCACTACAGACTTAGTGATGGACTGTCTCAATGTCTCTGGTCCACTACAGACTTAGTGATGGACTGTCTCAATGTCTCTGGTCCACTACAGACTTAGTGATGGACTGTCTCAATGTCTCTGGTCCACTACAGACTTAGTGATGGACTGTCTCAATGTCTCTGGTCCACTAGACTTAGTGATGGACTGTCTCAATGTCTCTGGTCCACTACAGACTTAGTGATGGACTGTCTCAATGTCTCTGGTCCACTACAGACTTAGTGATGGACTGTCTCAATGTCTCTGGTCCACTACAGACTTAGTGATGGACTGTCTCAATGTCTCTGGTCCACTACAGACTTAGTGATGGACTGTCTTAATGTCTCTGGTCCACTACAGACTTAGTGATGGACTGTCTCAATGTCTCTGGTCCACTACAGACTTAGTGATGGACTGTCTCAATGTCTCTGGTCCACTACAGACTTAGTGATGGACTGTCTCAATGTCTCTGGTCCACTACAGACTTAGTGATGGACTGTCTCAATGTCTCTGGTCCACTACAGACTTAGTGATGGACTGTCTCAATGTCTCTGGTCCACTACAGACTTAGTGATGGACTGTCTCAATGTCTCCGGTCCACTACAGACTTAGTGATGGACTGTCTTAATGTCTCTGGTCCACTACAGACTTAGTGATGGACTGTCTCAATGTCTCTGGTCAACTACAGACTTAGTGATGGACTGTCTCAATGTCTCTGGTCCACTACAGACTTAGTGATGGACTGTCTTAATGTCTCTGGTCCACTACAGACTTAGTGATGGACTGTCTTAATGTCGCTGGTCCACTACAGACTTAGTGATGGACTGTCTTAATGTCTCTGGTCCACTACAGACTTAGTGATGGACTGTCTCAATGTCTCTGGTCCACTACAGACTTAGTGATGGACTGTCTCAATGTCTCTGGTCCACTACAGACTTAGTGATGGACTGTCTCAATGTCTCTGGTCCACTACAGACTTAGTGATGGACTGTCTCAATGTCTCTGGTCCACTAGACTTAGTGATGGACTGTCTCAATGTCTCTGGTCCACTACAGACTTAGTGATGGACTGTCTCAATGTCTCTGGTCCACTACAGACTTAGTGATGGACTGTCTCAATGTCTCTGGTCCACTACAGACTTAGTGATGGACTGTCTCAATGTCTCCGGTCCACTACAGACTTCGTGATGGACTGTCTCAATGTCTCTGGTCCACTACAGACTTAGTGATGGACTGTCTCAATGTCTCCTGGTCCACTACAGACTTAGTGATGGACTGTCTCAATGTCTCTGGTCCACTACAGACTTAGTGATGGACTGTCTCAATGTCTCTGGTCCACTACAGACTTAGTGATGGACTGTCTCAATGTCTCTGGTCCACTACAGACTTAGTGATGGACTGTCTCAATGTCTCTGGTCCACTACAGACTTAGTGATGGACTGTCTCAATGTCTCTGGTCCACTACAGACTTAGTGATGGACTGTCTCAATGTCTCTGGTCCACTACAGACTTAGTGATGGACTGTCTCAATGTCTCTGGTCCACTACAGACTTAGTGATGGACTGTCTCAATGTCTCTGGTCCACTGCAGACTTAGTGATGGACTGTCTCAATGTCTCTGGTCCACTACAGACTTAGTGATGGACTGTCTCAATGTCTCTGGTCCACTACAGACTTAGTGATGGACTGTCTCAATGTCTCTGGTCCACTACAGACTTAGTGATGGACTGTCTCAATGTCTTTGGTCCACTACAGACTTAGTGATGGACTGTCTCAATGTCTCTGGTCCACTACAGACTTAGTGATGGACTGTCTTAATGTCTCTGGTCCACTACAGACTTAGTGATGGACTGTCTCAATGTCTCTGGTCCACTACAGACTTAGTGATGGACTGTCTCAATGTCTCTGGTCCACTACAGACTTAGTGATGGACTGTCTCAATGTCTCTGGTCCACTACAGACTTAGTGATGGACTGTCTTAATGTCTCTGGTCCACTACAGACTTAGTGATGGACTGTCTCAATGTCTCTGGTCCACTACAGACTTAGTGATGGACTGTCTCAATGTCTCTGGTCCACTACAGACTTAGTGATGGACTGTCTCAATGTCTCTGGTCCACTACAGACTTAGTGATGGACTGTCTCAATATCTCTGGTCCTACAGACTTAGTGATGGACTGTCTCAATGTCTCTGTTCCACTACAGACTTAGTGATGGACTGTCTCAATGTCTCTGATCCACTACAGACTTAGTGATGGACTGTCCTGTCTCAGGTCCTGAACTTAGTGATGGACTGTCTCAATGTCTCCGGTCCACTACAGACTTAGTGATGGACTGTCTCAATGTCTTTGGTCCACTACAGACTTAGTGATGGACTGTCTCAATGTCTCTGGTCCACTACAGACTTAGTGATGGACTGTCTCAATGTCTCTGGTCACTACAGACTTAGTGATGGACTGTCTCAATGTCTCTGGTCACTACAGACTTGGTGATGGACTGTCTTAATGTCTCTGGTCCACCTACAGACTTAGTGATGGACTGTCTCAATGTCAATGTCTCTGGGTCACTACAGACTTAGTGATGGACTGTCTCAATGTCTCCGGTCCACTGCACAGACTTGGTGATGGACTGTCTCAATGTCTCCGGTCCACTACAGACTTAGTGATGGACTGTCTCAATGTCTCCGGTCCACTACAGACTTAGTGATGGTGTTCGTCCTTTTTTGGCCCCGACAGTCTAGGGGGATGGTAATGAGACCCGTAACATAACTCATGCAAATTATTATTGTGACAAAGTAAAAGTGAACGAAATAACCCGACAACGAAATCTACCGTCAAACTCTAGGTTTATTTATAAACACACGGTAATGGGGGGGAGCAGCAGGAGGAAAAGGGGCTGAGCTGGACCCAAGGAAAGAAACAATAAGTATTCAAAAAACACCTAATAAAGACTAGCCTACTTTAACAACAGCTAACTAACCAAAAATACAGAGTGGGTGAGTCCATGATTCTAACTAAGTGTATTTAACAAGTTGAAAACCCCTACGGGTGGTGTATGCCCATGGGCGACTTGTGTGGTTTCCCCCTTTTCCACCAACAAACAAACAAACTTTCATAACCCAAAAACAATACTCACAGGTGACAAAGTGCTATGGAGAGATTGGCAAACAAAAGAGAGGTTAAGACAAGCGAGAGTGAAACACAGGGGAACCTACAGACCATGGCATTTACAGAGATTGGGCTGGGAATTGCTCCAGAGCAAACAAATGATGGGAGTTTTAAACCATGGGGAAGGAACTGTGATAGAGGTGGGAAATAGGAGGTGTGTCTTCTGATTGATGATTGATTGTTGACTGATTGGGGGTGATGGTTTCTGCATGAGGGAGAAGGAGAGAAAAAAACACACAGGATACACACACACAGGACCTGTATCCGTAACACTCCACCCTTAAAGAGCAACCCTAGGGGTTGCGACTACAGTATTCAATGAATACTCACAACAAAAGCAACATCCTTGCAAAACATACAGAAATCATTTCACACACGAGACAAAGCATCTGCCAACACATTATCAGAACAAAAACTGGTTACCCGATTTTGTCTTGATAGCAGATCGACACAATCAACCACCACATGCTCGAATGGTTCACCTATGACAGGTATGGGACAAAGAGGAGCAGGGAGAGAATAACCCTGATTTGGTTTCCTGTTATCTGACATGTGTGGCATGTCCGACAGAAACTGAGCCACATCTTGTTTTAAACCGGCCAAAAGAAATGTGAAGGATCCGATCATAAGTTTTGTGATTCTAAATGACCAGACCACTGGTGATCATGAGCAAGGGATAGCACATTTTGTCGAAAGGCTGGAATCACTATTTGGTAAACAGCATTCCAATCTCCATCCACGTCAACATGGGATTTCCATTTACGCATGAGGAGATTACCATCAATGAAGTAAGCCGTTCTTCTTCTTCCACATCTTTAATGAGACAACACTAGAAAAACATTTGCAAGCTTGTTGTCAACCTTTTGGTTAGCAATCAGCTGCTCACAGTGACTAGTAACTGTATTGCATCAGCAATAAGTTCAACGTTCTTTGATTCTTTCCTGGGCTGTTTGTCAGAGGTGATCAGCTTCTCAGAGGTATCACACAATCCATCTTCTTGATCAACCTCTTTGAACAGAACAGTGTTAAACAAATCCTATCCGTCACCCTCTTGTAGTGCCTGAGCACGAGTGACAGCACAGCGGGAACACATGTGGATAACTCTGTGCCAGCTCATTCAGAGTGGTCACTTTATCAATACTTCCAATACGGGTACTACCTTTCCTCCGCCAATATCGTTACCCATTATAAAGGTCACACCTTTCACTGGCAACATAGGAATGCCCCACTCTGAATATTCCACTGATTAACTCCCAGAGTGTACTTTCACTGGTGCAATGGCACTGCGACAAACCATTTCAATACCCTGCACTAACACACTGGAACCACAGTATGTCGTCAGATAAGGGCAACACATCAGACAATATAACGACTGCGCATGCACCAGTATCTCTAAGGATTTAGAGATACCCCCTTCTACCCCCTTCTGCCCCTTCTGAAAAAAAAACCTACACTCGATCCCTCCGATGTCAACAACTACAGACCAGTATCCCTTCTTTCTTTTCTCTCCAAAACTCTTGAAGCGTGCCGTCCTTGGCCAGCTCTCGCTATCTCTCTCAGAATGACCTTCTTGATCCAAATCAGTCAGGTTTCAAGACTAGTCATTCAACTGAGACTGCTCTTCTCTGTATCTGGAGCGCTCCGCACTGCTAAAGCTAACTCTCTCTCTCTGCTCTCATCCTTCTAGACCTATCGGCTGCCTTCGATACTGTGAACCATCAGATCCTCCTCTCCACCCTCTCCGAGTTGGGCATCTCCGGCGCGGCCCACGCAGTTGCGTCCTACCTGACAGGTCGCTCTACCAGGTGGCGTGGCGAGAATCCGTCTCCTCACCACGTGCTCTCACCACTGGTGTCCCCCAGAGGCTCTGTTCTAGGCCCTCTCCTATTCTCGCTATACACCAAGTCACTTGGCTCTGTCTTAACCTCATGGTCTCCCTATCATTGCTATGCAGACGACACACAATTAATCTTCTCCCTTTCCCCTTCTGACGACCAGGTGGCGAATCGCATCTCTGCATGTCTGGCAGACACTATCAGTGTGGATGACGGATCATCACCTCAAGCTGAACCTCGGCAAGACGGAGCTGCTCTTCCTCCCCGGGAAGGACTGCCCGTTCCATGATCTCGCCATCACGGTTGACAACTCCATTGTGTCACTCGTCCCAGAGCGCTAAGAACCTTGGCGTGATCTGGACAACACCCTGTCGTTCTCAGAAATAACATCAAGGCGGTGGCCCGTTCCTGTAGGTTCATGCTCTACAACATCCATGAGTGGCCTGCCTCCACAGGAAACGGCGCAGGTCTAATCCAGGCACTTGTCATCTCACGTCTGGATTACTGCAACTCGCTGTTGGCTGGGCTCCTGCCTGTGCCATTAAACCCTACAACTCATCCAGAACGCCGCAGCCCGTCTGGTGTTCCAGCCTTCCCAAGTTCTCTCTCACGTCACCCCGCTCCTCCGCTCTCTCCACTGGCTTCCAGTTGAAGCTCGCATCCGCTACAAGACCATGGTGCTTGCCTACGAACTGTGAGGGGTGGCACCTCACTACCTCCAGGCTCTGATCAGGCCCTACACCCAAACAAGGGGCACTGCGTTCATCCACCTCTGGCCTGCCGCTCCCTACCACTGAGGAAGTACAGTTCCCGCTCAGCCCAGTCAAAACTGTTGGCTGCTCTGGCCCCCAATGGTGGAACAAACTCCCTCACGACGCCAGGACAGCGGGTGTCCTGCACCTTCCGGAGCACTGAAGCCCCACCTCTTTGGGAATACCTAGGATAGGATAAAGTAATCCTTCTCCCCCCTTAAAAAGACCTAGATGCACTATTCTAAAGTGGCTGTTCCACTGGATGTCATGGGTGAAAGCACCAATTTGTAAGTCGCTCTGGATAAGGCGTCTGCTAATGACTTAAATGTAGTGAAAATGACTTAAATGGATTTTAACGGTCGCTGAGACACTTCGTCATTCGTTGGGGACACAAAACCCTCGAAAATGAATGGTTCATAATACGATTAGGGACTGGACTCAAACTACAGTTACCCTGAGGCACCTGTTTTGTTGCAGACTCACAACCGTACAATTAGAGCAACACCTGTTGTTGGTGGTTTGGCACGAAGAGGCATCCCTTGTTTCAACGTTTAAGCAGGAAGCAATCATTAATCATATGTCCTACTTATGACAATAGAAACAGGGACGCTCATTCTTCTGGCGTGCTTGATATACTACTGCTGGCCGACTTAGGCTAAAGGTAGGAAACTCAGTAGCTCTACTCTCAGTTTGAGCCGAAAACACACGCTTGTGCGTCAACACAAACTCGTCTGCCAACACAGACGCTTCTGCCAGGAGGATACTTTCTGTTCGTTTAGGTAAACTACAATGCGTTCGGGCAAGCAATTTTTAAACTCTTCCAACAAGATTAACTCCGGAGAGAGTTGAAATCAGTTACCTTACTAGCAGCATGCCATTTTATCAAACAGATTTCCCTTGTCTCTAGCAAATTCCACATAAGTCTTACTAGAAGACTTTCTATGAGACCTAAATCTCTGTCGGTATGCCTCAGGCACAAGCTCATAGGCACGAAGAACAGTAGCTTTGACCACTTCATAATTCAAACTGTCCTCCAGAGGTAGCGCTGACAAAACCTCTTGGGCTTTACCAGTTAATTTACACTGAATTAATAGGCACCATACCTCTTCAGGCCATTTCAATGCTACGGCTATACGCTCAAATACACAAAAATAGGAGTCAACCTCTGACTCTCTGAACAAAGTACTAAGGCAATCTGCCTACTAATGTCAAACGTGTTTGAGGACACAGCAGTTGAGGACGGCTCACAAACAGGCACAGTAGGACCGGAGGCTAGCCTCGCTGTCTCTGCCTCCAGTTCCATCTGGCGCATTTTGAACTCAACTGCCTTTGTTCTCTGTCTGCCTCAATTTTACACATCTCCAAATGCCGTTGTTCTCGTTCTTTTTCTGCCTCTATTTTACATATCTCCAACTGGAGAGTCTCTCGCCTAATTTGGGCTCTCTCTTCCACCTCCAGTTGGAACTGTGCTAAACGGACATCCCTCCTGGCATCACCATTTGACAGTGGGAGAGTGGATCAAAACGGGACAATGTGGCTGGTGTTTTAGCCTCGCCCTCATTATCAGACACCAATGGGCTTACAGGAGCAGCAACATCCCCTACAGGGGTAGTAGACTCAGGCAGCGGTAACACAAGCACCTGCTCTTCCAACAATACATTTAATACTAGTTGTTTTAACCTCCGCCTTAACTAAACTCTGCGGAATCGATACTGAATAATGGTCAGCCAAGGTCACTAAATCAACTCTCGACATTTGTCAAAAACCTCCCACGAAGGGTTATCCAAAAAGGATCTCAAATCAAAAGTAGTCATTTTTACACTACTTCACAAGTGCCAAAGAAAATAGCAAACACTAATGCTACTTCAGCTATGACGCTCAACACTGAACTATACCACTACAACAATCTACATGAGCGGCATGGGTGTCAGTTATGACAGATCCCGGATGAGCCCCACTTATGTTACGAATCCCTTTTGGCCCGACAGTCTAGGGGGATGGTAATGAGACCCGTAACATAACTCATGCAAATTATTATTGTGACAAAGTAAAAGTGTGAGCACGAAATAACCACGACAACAGAAATCTACCGTCAAACTCTAGGTTTATTTATAAACACACGGTAATGGGGGAGCAGGAAAAGGGGCTGAGCTGGACCCAAGGAAAGAAACAATAAGTATTCAAAAAACACCCCTAAGCTAGACTAGCCTACTTTAACAACAGCTAACTAACCAAAAAAATACAGTGGGTGGTCCGCCCAGTTCTAACTAGTGTATTTAACAAAGTTTAGCCTACGGGTAGTGTATGCCCATGGGCGACTTGTCTTGGTTTCCCCCTTTTCCCACCAGCAAACAAACAAACACCATAACCCAAAAACAATACTCACAGGTGATGACAAAGTGCTATGGAGGTGCTTAAACAAAGAGGTTAAGACAAAAAGCGAGATGAAACACAGAGACCTACAGACATGGCATTTACAGAGAGATTGAGCTAGAGATTGCTCCCAGAGCAAACAAATGATGGGGTTTTTTTAAACCATGGGGAAGGAACTGTGATAGGGTAGGAAATAGGAGGAGGTGTGTCTTCTGATTGATGATTGATTGTTGACTGATTGGGGAGTGATGGTTTCACCTGTGAGGGAGAAGGAGAAAAGCACACAGGATACACACACACACAGGATAACTGTATCCGTAACAGATGGACTGTCTCAATGTCTCCGGTCCACTACAGACTTAGTGATGGACTGTCTCAATGTCTCTGGTCCACTACAGACTTAGTGATGGACTGTCTCAATGTCTCTGGTCCACTACAGACTTAGTGATGGACTGTCTCAATGTCTCTGGTCCACTACAGACTTAGTGATGGACTGTCTCAATGTCTCTGGTCTGTCTCAATGTCACTACAGACTTAGTGATGGACTGTCTCAATGTCTCTGGTCCACTAGACTTAGTGATGGACTGTCTCAATGTCTCTGGTCCACTACAGACTTAGTGATGGACTGTCTCAATGTCTCTGGTCCACTACAGACTTAGTGATGGACTGTCTCAATGTCTCTGGTCCACTACAGACTTAGTGATGGACTGTCTCAATGTCTCTGGTCCACTACAGACTTAGTGATGGACTGTCTTAATGTCTCTGGTCCACTACAGACTTAGTGATGGACTGTCTCAATGTCTCTGGTCCATTACAGACTTAGTGATGGACTGTCTCAATGTCTCTGGTCCACTACAGACTTAGTGATGGACTGTCTCAATGTCTCTGGTCCACTGAACTTAAGTGATGGACTGTCTCAATGTCTCTGGTCCACTAGACTTAGTGATGGACTGTCTCCATGTCTCTGGTCCCTACAGACTTATTGATGGACTGTCTCAATGTCTCCGGTCCACTACAGACTTAGTGATGGACTGTCTTAATGTCTCTGGTCCACTACAGACTTAGTGATGGACTGTCTCAATGTCTCCTGAGTCATGCAGACTGGTGATGGACTGTCTAAATCTCTAGTCCACTACAGACTTAGTGATGGCTGTCTCAATGTCTCTGGTCACTACAGACTTAGTGATGGACTGTCTTAATGTCTCTGGTCCACTACAGACCCAGTGATGGACTGTCTTAATGTCTCTGGTCCACTACAGACTTAGTGATGGACTGTCTCAATGTCTCTGGTCCACTACAGACTTAGTGATGGACTGTCTCAATGTCTCTGGTCCCACTACAGACTTAGTGATGGACTGTCTAATGTCTACAGTCCCTACAGACTTAGTGATGGACTGTCTCAATATCTCTAGTCCACTAGACTTAGTGATGGACTGTCTCAATGTCTCTGGTCCACTGAGACTTGATGATGGACTCTCTCAATGTCTCTAGTCCACTACAGACTTAGTGATGGACTGTCTCAATGTCTCTGGTCCACTACAGACTTAGTGATGGACTGTCTCAATGTCTCGGTCCACTACAGACTTCGTGATGGACTGTCTCAATGTCTCTGGTCCACTACAGACTTAGTGATGGACTGTCTCAATGTCTCTGGTCCACTACAGACTTAGTGATGGACTGTCTCAATGTCTCTGGTCCACTACAGACTTAGTGATGGACTGTCTCAATCAATGTCTCTGGTCCACTACAGACTTAGTGATGGACTGTCTCAATGTCCTCTGGTCCACTACAGACTTAGTGATGGACTGTCTCAATGTCTCTGGTCCTACAGACTTAGTGATGGACTGTCTCAATGTCTCTGGTCCACTACAGACTTAGTGATGGACTGTCTCAATGTCTCTGGTCTACAGACTTAGTGATGGACTGTCTCAATGTCTCCTGGTCCACTACAGACTTAGTGATGGACTGTCTCAATGTCTCTGGTCCACTGCAGACTTAGTGATGGACTGTCTCAATGTCTCTGATCCCACTACAGACTTAGTGATGGACTGTCTCAAATGTCTCTGGTCCACTTCTGGACTTAGTGATGGACCATCTCAATGTCTCTGGTCCTACAGACTTAGTGATGGACTGTCTCAATGTCTTTGATTACTACAGACTTAGTGATGGACTGTCTCAATGTCTCTGGTCCACAGACTTAGTGATGGACTGTCTTAATGTCTCTGGTCACAGACTTAGTGATGGACTGTCTCAATGTCTCTGGTCCACTACAGACTTATTGATGGACTGTCTCAATGTCCTCTAGTCCCTCTCAGACTTAGTGATGGACTGTCTCAATGTCTCTGGTCCACTACAGACTTAGTGATGGACTGTCTCAATGTCTCTGGTCCACTACAGACTTAGTGATGGACTGTCTCAATGTCTCTGGTCCACTACAGACTTAGTGATGGACTGTCTCAATGTCTCTGGTCCACTACAGACTTAGTGATGGACTGTCTCAATGTCTCTGGTCCACTACAGACTTAGTGATGGACTGTCTCAATGTCTCTGGTCCACTACAGACTTAGTGATGGACTGTCTTAATGTCTCTGGTCCACTACAGACTTAGTGATGGACTGTCTCAATGTCTCTGGTCCACTACAGACTTAGTGATGGACTGTCTCAATGTCTCTGGTCCACTACAGACTTAGTGATGGACTGTCTCAATGTCTCTGGTCCACTACAGACTTAGTGATGGACTGTCTCAATGTATTTTCTACATTGTAGAATAATAGTGAGACATCAAAACTATGAAATAACACATACAGCATCATGTGGTAACCAAAACAGTGTTAAACAAATCAGAATATATTTGCCTGGGCTTCATCTCCCAGTGTCTGGTAGAAAGCAGACTGATCCAGGTTGTCCTCTAGGATCCTGTTCTTCATCTCCAGACTGAACCAGGTTGTCCTCTAGGATCCTGGGCTTCATCTCCAGACTGAACCAGGTTGTCCTGTAGGATCCTGTGCTTCATCTCCAGACTGAACCAGGTTGTCCTCTAGGATCCTGTCCTTCATCTCCAGACTGAACCAGGTTGTCCTCTAGGATCCTGTTCTTCATCTCCAGACTGAACCAGGTTGTCCTCTAGGATCCTGTTCTTCATCTCCAGACTGAACCAGGTTGTCCTGTAGGATCCTGTGCTTCATCTCCAGACTGAACCAGGTTGTCCTGTAGGATCCTGTGCTTCATCTCCAGACTGAACCAGGTTGTCCTCTAGGATCCTGTCCTTCATCTCCAGACTGAACCAGGTTGTCCTCTAGGATCCTGGGCTTCATCTCCAGACTGAACCAGGTTGTCCTCTAGGATCCTGTTCTTCATCTCCAGACTGAACCAGGTTGTCCTCTAGGATCCTGTCCTTCATCTCCAGACTGAACCAGGTTGTCCTCTAGGATCCTGGGCTTCATCTCCAGACTGAACCAGGTTGTCCTCTAGGATCCTGTTCTTCATCTCCAGACTGAACCAGGTTGTCCTCTAGGATCCTGTTCTTCATCTCCAGACTGAACCAGGTTGTCCTCTAGGATCCTGGGCTTCATCTCCAGACTGAACCAGGTTGTCCTCTAGGATCCTGTTCTTCATCTCCAGACTGAACCAGGTTGTCCTCTAGGATCTTGTTCTTCACTCCATTCTGTTTCTGTTTGAATCCTAACAAACTCAAGGGGTGTGAATACTTTCTGAAGGCACTGTACATGCATGTGTACGAAATAGAATGCCTTAAATACTAAAGTGAGCACGCACACACACAGACGCACACACACAAGCACGCACGCAGAAGCACACACTCATACAGACGCACACGCGCAGACAGATGCAGACACACACACCATGATGCCAGTCTGTCTGTCCTGGGAGCTAGACCCCGTTGGCCCTGTCTGTCTGTCTGTCCTGTGAACTAGGTCCTGTTGGCTGTCCAATGGGTTGGTCCATCCTCGTCCTGTCTGTCTGTCGGTCCTGTGATCTAGGTCCTGATGTCTGTCCATTGGGTCAGCCCATCTCTGTCCTGTCTGTCTGTCTGTGAGCTATACCCTGTTGTCTGTCCAGTCTCGTCCTGTCTGTCTGTCCTGTGAGCTAGACCCTGTTGTCTGTCTGTCTGTCCTGTGAACTAGGTCCTGTTGGCTGTCCATTGGGTCGGTCCATCCTCGTCCTGTCTGTCTGTCCTGTGAACTAGGTCCTGTTGGCTGTCCATTGGGTCGGTCCATCCTCGTCCTGTCTGTCTGTCTGTCCTGTGAACTAGGTCCTGTTGGCTGTCCATTGGGTCGGTCCATCCTCGTCATGTCTGTCTGTCTGTCCTGTGAACTAGGTCCTGTTGGCTGTCCATTGGGTCGGTCCATCCTCGTCCTGTCTGTCTGTCTGTCTGTCTGTCTGTCCTGTGATCTAGGTCCTGATGTCTGTCCATTGGGTCAGCCCATCTCTGTCCTGTCTGTCTGTCTGTGAGCTATACCCTGTTGTCTGTCCAGTCTCGTCCTGTGAGCTAGACCTGTTGTCTGTGTCTGTCTGTGAACTAAGGTTATATTGTCTGTCCATTGGGTGGGGTCCATCTCGTCCTGTCTGTCTGTCCTGTGAACTTGGTCCTGTTGGCTGTCCGTGGGTCAGCCCGTCCCTGCATCCTGTCTGTCTGTCTGTCTGTCCTGTCTGTCTGTCCCTCTAAGTATGGACTGTGGCTCATCTGATGCGCACACACATACACACACCACGCACACGTACACACACGCACACATACACGCATACACACACACACACACACACAAAAAGAGGTTGGCACATCTGTGTCAACAGATAGATAGAGGTCTGATATAGAGAGAATTGAGTCGAGCAATAGAGAGAGAAAGAGACAGAGAGAAAGAGAGAGACAATGAGAAGGGGAGAGACAGAGAAAAGAGAAAGAGAGGAGAAGGAGTAAGAGGGACAGGGAGGAGAGGGAGGAGAGGAACACACTGGGTTAACAGGCTTTTCCCTGATCGAGACAACCAAGACAGGAGAGGTAGGAGAGGAGGGGAGGGATCAGGGAGAGGAGGAAGAGAGATAAACCTCCACTCTTCACCACAGAAAGATCCTGCAGCTACACCAGCCATTGTGTCGGAGAAACAGGAGAGGAAGGAGAGGGAGGGAGAAGAGACGTGCAAGTTGGCTTCTCTTTCTTGGCTAAACGCTGAACGCTCAAAGAAAGAAAGGAATCTTCCCTCACTCGTTCGCTAGTCCCCCTCTCACAATGGAGTATCTAGCAAATCAACACACTTGTCAGCCAGATGTGTAGAAGCGATTTCCACCCACACAGTGTGTGTGTGTGTGTGTGTGTGTGTGTGTGTGTGTGTGTGTGTGTGTGTGTGTGTTAAAGCCAGGAGACAGGCTCTGACAGCTCTGTCAAGGGTTTACAGTTGGAGAAAGAGAAGGAAGACTTGAGTATTATAGACTACACCAACAGATGTCATTAAGAGTGTATTATAGACTACATAGCAGATGTCATTAAGAGTGTATTATAGACTATATAGCAGATGTCATTAAGAGTGTATTATAGACTACATAGCAGATGTCATTAAGAGTGTATTATAGACTACATAACAGATGTCATTAAGAGTGTATTATAGACTACATAACAGACAGATGTCATTAAGAATGTATTATGGACTACATAACAGATGTCATTAAGAGTGTATTATAGACTACGTAGCAGATGTCATTAAGAGTGTATTATAGACTACATAACAGATGTCATTAAGAGTGTATTATAGACTACATAACATATGTCATTCAGGTCAACCATAAGGTTAGGTATATAACAGACAGATGTCATTCAGGTCAACCATAAGGTTAGGTATATAACAGACAGATGTCATTCAGGTCAACCATAAGGTTAGGTATATAACAGACAGATGTCATTAAGGTCAACCATAAGGTTAGGTACATAACAGATGTCATTAAGGTCAACCATAAGGTTAGGTATATAACAGACAGATGTCATTAAGGTCAACCATAAGGTTAGGTATATAACAGACAGATGTCATTCAGGTCAACCATAAGGTTAGGTATATAACAGACATTATCCAGGGCCAAGGTCAACCATAAGGTTAGGTATATAACAGACAGATGTCATTAAGGTCAACCATAAGGTTAGGTACATAACAGATGTCATTCAGGTCAACCATAAGGTTAGGTATATAACAGACAGATGTCATTCAGGTCAACCATAAGGTTAGGTACATAACAGACAGATGTCATTAAGGTCAACCATAAGGTTAGGTATATAACAGACAGATGTCATTCAGGTCAACCATAAGGTTAGGTATATAACAGACAGATGTCATTAAGGTCAACCATAAGGTTAGGTATATAACAGACAGATGTCATTAAGGTCAACCATAAGGTTAGGTACATAACAGACATATGTCATTCAGGTCAACCATAAGGTTAGGTACATAACAGACATAAGTCATTCAGGTCAACCATAAGGTTAGGTATATAACAGATGTCATTCAGGTCAACCATAAGGTTAGGTATATAACAAATGTCATTCAGGTCAACCATAAGGTTAGGTATATAACAGATGTCATT
>NW_027038081.1:0-25489 GCF_034236695.1 Oncorhynchus nerka | reverse complement strand
TCTACTGTATAGCCTGGTTGTTAGTTTGTTATTAAATGGTGCTTTGTATCAGTCATTCTACTACTGTATAGCCTGGTTGTTGTTATTAAATGGTGCTTTGTATCAGTCATTCTTCTACTGTATAGCCTGGTTGTTGTTATTAAATTGTGCTTTGTATCAGTCATTCTACTACTGTATAGCCTGGATGTTGTTATTAAATGGTGCTTTGTATCAGTCATTCTACTACTGTATAGCCTGGTTGTAGTTTTTAAATGGTGCTTTGTATCAGTCATTATTCTACTGTATAGCCTGGTTGTTAGTGTTGTTATTAAATGGTGCTTTGTATCAGTCATTCCTCTACTGTATAGCCTGGTTGTTGTTATTAAATGGTGCTTTGTATCAGTCCTTCTACTACTGTATAGCCTGGTTGTAGTTTTTAAATGGTGCTTTGTATCAGTCATTATTCTACTGTATAGCCTGGTTGTTAGTGTTGTTATTAAATGGTGCTTTGTATCAGTCATTCTACTACTGTATAGCCTGGTTGTTAGTGTTGTTATTAAATGGTGCTTTGTATCAGTCATTATACTACTGTATAGCCTGGTTGTTGTTATTACATGGGGCTTTGTATCAGTCATTCCTCTACTGTATAGCCTGGTTGTAGTTATTAAATGGTGCTTTGTATCAGTCATTCCTCTACTGTATAGCCTGGTTGTTAGTGTTGTTATTAAATGGTGCTTTGTATCAGTCATTCCTCTACTGTATAGCCTGGTTGTAGTTATTAAATGGTGCTTTGTATCAGTCATTCCTCTACTGTATAGCCTGGTTGTTGTTATTAAATGGTGCTTTGTATCAGTCATTCCTCTACTGTATAGCCTGGTTGTTGTTATTAAATGGTGCTTTGTATCAGTCATTCTACTACTGTATAGCCTGGTTGTTGTTATTAAATGGGGCTTTGTATCAGTCATTCTACTACTGTATAGCCTGGTTGTTGTTATTAAATGGTGCTTTGTGTCAGTCATTCTTCTACTGTATAGCCTGGTTGTTGTTATTAAATGGGGCTTTGTATCAGTCATTCTACTACTGTATAGCCTGGTTGTTGTTATTAAATGGGGCTTTGTATCAGTCATTCTACTACTGTATAGCCTGGTTGTTGTTATTAAATGGTGCTTTGTATCAGTCATTCTACTACTGTATAGCCTGGTTGTTGATATTGAATGGTGCTTTGTATCAGTCATTTTTCTACTGTATAGCCTGGTTGTTAGTGTTTATTAAATGTTATCAGTAAATGGTGCTTTGTATCAGTCATTCTACTACTGTATAGCCTGGTTGTTGTTATTAAATGGTGCTTTGTATCAGTCATTCTACTACTGTATACCCTGGTTGTTGTTATTAAATGGGGCTTTGTATCAGTCATTCTACTACTGTATAGCCTGGTTGTTGTTATTAAATGGTGCTTTGTATCAGTCATTCTACTACTGTATAGCCTGGTTGTTGTTATTAAATGGGGCTTTGTATCAGTCATTCTACTACTGTATAGCCTGGTTGTTAGTGTTGTTATTAAATGGTGCTTTGTATCAGTCATTCTACTACTGTATAGCCTGGTTGTTAGTGTTGTTATTAAATGGTGCTTTGTATCAGTCATTCCTCTACTGTATAGCCTGGTTGTTGTTATTAAATGGTGCTTTGTATCAGTCATTCCTCTACTGTATAGCCTGGTTGTTAGTGTTGTTATTAAATGGTGCTTTGTATCAGTCATTCTACTACTGTATAGCCTGGTTGTTGTTATTAAATGGTGCTTTGTATCAGTCATTCTTCTACTGTATAGCCTGGTTGTTGTTATTACATGGGGCTTTGTATCAGTCATTCCTCTACTGTATAGCCTGGTTGTAGTTATTAAATGGTGCTTTGTATCAGTCATTCTACTACTGTATAGCCTGGTTGTTGTTATTAAATGGGGCTTTGTATCAGTCATTCTACTACTGTATAGCCTGGTTGTTGTTATTAAATGGTGGTTTGTATCAGTCATTCTTCTACTGTATAGCCTGGTTGTTGTTATTAAATGGGGCTTTGTATCAGTCATTCTACTACTGTATAGCCTGGTTGTTGTTATTAAATGGTGCTTTGTATCAGTCATTCTACTACTGTATAGCCTGGTTGTTAGTGTTGTTATTAAATGGTGCTTTGTATCAGTCATTCTACTACTGTATAGCCTGGTTGTTGTTATTAAATGGTGATTTGTATCAGTCATTCTACTACTGTATAGCCTGGTTGTTAGTGTTATTAAATGGTGCTTTGTATCAGTCATTCTACTACTGTATAGCCTGGTTGTTGATATTGAATGGTGCTTTGTATCAGTCATTTTTCTACTGTATAGCCTGGTTGTTAGTGTTGTTATTAAATGGTGCTTTGTATCAGTCATTCTTCTACTGTATAGCCTGGTTGTTGGTGTTGTAAAATTATTTTAACAACGCTAGTGACTTGGGTCTTGTACGTGTGCCCTTTCTGTTCAAAGACAATTTGCAGCTTTTTTGTCTACATTCTTATCAATAAAAACGTTGAAAGAATATTTAATTAATCCTCTCCAAACTGGCCTGATTGACAGAGCTGCAATACTGATCTTAACCACAGAGTGGGGCTGTAATACAGAGGAACTGTTCAAAATCAAATCAAATCAAATTTTATTTGTCACATACACATGGTTAGCAGATGTTAATGCGAGTGTAGCGAAATGCTTGTGCTTCTAGTTCCGACAATGCAGTGATAACCAACAAGTAATCTAACTAACAATTCCAAAACTACTGTCTTATACACAGTGTAAGGGGATAAGGAATATGTACATAAGGATATATGAATGAGTGATGGTACAGAGCAGCATACAGTAGATGGTATCGAGTACAGTATATACATATGAGATGAGTATGTAGACAAAGTAAACAAAGTGGCATAGTTAAAGTGGCTAGTGACATAAGAATGCAGTCGATGATCTAGAGTACAGTATATACATATGCATATGAGATGAATAATGTAGGGTAAGTAACATTATATAAGGTAGCATTGTTTAAAGTGGCTAGTGATATATTTACATCATTTCCCATCAATTCCCATTATTAAAGTGGCTGGAGTTGGGTCAGTGTCAATGACAGTGTGTTGGCAGCAGCCACTCAATGTTAGTGATTGCTGTTTAACAGTCTGATGGCCTTGAGATAGAAGCTGTTTTTCAGTCTCTCGGTCCCAGCTTTGATGCACCTGTACTGACCTCGCCTTCTGGATGATAGCGGGGTGAACAGGCAGTGGTTCGGGTGGTTGATGTCCTTGATGATCTTTATGGCCTTCCTGTAACATCGGGTGGTGTAGGTGTCCTGGAGGGCAGGTAGTTTGCCCCGGTGATGCGTTGTGCAGACCTCACTACCCTCTGGAGAGCCTTTACGGTTGAGGGCGGAGCAGTTGCCGTACCAGGCGGTGATACAGCCCGCCAGGATGCTCTCGATTGTGCATCTGTAGAAGTTTGTGAGTGCTTTTGGTGACAAGCCGAATTTCTTCAGCCTCCTGAGGTTGAAGAGGCGCTGCTGCGCCTTCTTCACGACGCTGTCAGTGTGAGTGGACCAATTCAGTTTGTCTGTGATGTGTATGCCGAGGAACTTAAAACTTGCTACCCTCTCCACTACTGATCCATCGATGTGGATAGGGGGGGTGTTCCCTCTGCTGTTTCCTGAAGTCCACAATCATCTCCTTAGTTTTGTTGACGTTGAGTGTGAGGTTATTTTCCTGACACCACACTCCGAGGGCCCTCACCTCCTCCCTGTAGGCCGTCTCGTCGTTGTTGGTAATCAAGCCTACCACTGTTGTGTCGTCCGCAAACTTGATGATTGAGTTGGAGGCGTGCATGGCCACGCAGTCGTGGGTGAACAGGGAGTACAGGAGAGGGCTCAGAACGCACCCTTGTGGGGCCCCCGTGTTGAGGATCAGCGGGGAGGAGATGTTGTTGCCTACCCTCACCACCTGTGGGCGGCCCGTCAGGAAGTCCAGTACCCAGTTGCACAGGGCGGGTTCGAGACCCAGGGTCTCGAGCTTGATGACGAGCTTGAAGGGTACTATGGTATTGAATGCCGAGCTGTAGTCGATGAACAGCATTCTCACATAGGTATTCCTCTTGTCCAGGTGGGTTAGGGCAGTGTGCAGTGTGGTTGAGATTGCATCGTCTGTGGACCTATTTGGGCGGTAAGCAAATTGGAGTGGGTCTAGGGTGTCAGGTAGGGTGGAGGTGATATGGTCCTTGACTAGTCTCTCAAAGCACTTCATGATGACGGAAGTGAGTGCTACGGGGCGGTAGTCGTTTAGCTCAGTTACCTTAGCTTTCTTGGGAACAGGAACAATGGTGGCCCTCTTGAAGCATGTGGGAACAGCAGACTGGTATAGGGATTGATTGAATATGTCCGTAAACACACCGGCCAGCTGGTCTGCGCATGCTCTGAGGGCGCGGCTGGGGATACCGTCTGGGCCTGCAGCCTTGCGAGGGTTAACACGTTTAAATTTTGTTGTGAGACAGTATCCCAAACTGTGTACAGAATACATATGTATCTGAACCAACAACACATGGGTCTATAGTGAGGTACAGAATACATATGTATCTGAACCAACAACACATGGGTCTATAGTGAGGTACAGAATACATATGTATCTGAACCAACAACACATGGGTCTATAATGAGGTACAGAATACATATGGAACTGAACCAACCACACATGGGTCTATAATGAGGTACAGAATACATATGGATCTGAACCAACCACACATGGATCTATAAAGAGGTACAGAATACATATGGAACTGAACCAACCACACATGGATCTATAAAGAGGTACAGAATACATCTATCTGAACCAACCACACATGGATCTATAAAGAGGTACAGAACACATCTATCTGAACCAACCACACATGAGTCTATAATGAGGTACAGAACACATATGTAACTGAACCAACCACACATGGGTCTATAGTGAGGTACAGAATCCATATGTAACTGAACCAACCACACATGGGTCTATAATGAGGTAGAGAACACACATCTATCTGAACCAACCACACATGGGTCTATAATGAGGTACATAACACATATGTAAATGAACCAACCACACATGGGTCTATAGTGAGGTACAGAATCCATATGTAACTGAACCAACCACACATGGGTCTATAATGAGGTAGAACACACATCTATCTGAACCAACCACACATGGGTCTATAATGAGGTACATAACACATATCTATCTGAACCAACCACACATGGGTCTATAATGAGGTACAGAATACATATGTAACTGAACCAACCACACATGGGTCTATAGTGAGGTACAGAATCCATATGTAACTGAACCAACCACACATGGGTCTATAATGAGGTAGAGAACACACATCTATCTGAACCAACCACACATGGGTCTATAATGAGGTACAGAATACATATCTAGCTGAACCAACCACACATGGGTCTATAATGAGGTACAGAATACATATCTAGCTGAACCAACCACACATGGGTCTATAATGAGGTACAGAGCACATATCTATCTGAACCAACCATAGAACCACTGAAAGCTCCTGTTAGGGTTAGGGTTGGGTTAGAGTTAGGGTTGAGGTAGGGTTTGGGTTGGTGTTAGGGTTGGGTTAGGGTTAAGGATAGGGCTAGGGTTTTGAATAGGGTTGGGTTGAAGCTAGGGTTAGGGTTAAGGATACAGTTGGGTTAGGGTTAGAGGTAGTGTTGGATTAGGGCTGTGTACAGAATACATATGGATCTGAACCAACCACACATGGATCTATAAAGAGGTACAGAATACATATGGAACTGAACCAACCACACATGGATCTATAAAGAGGTACAGAATACATCTATCTGAACCAACCACACATGGATCTATAAAGAGGTACAGAACACATCTATCTGAACCAACCACACATGAGTCTATAATGAGGTACAGAACACATCTATCTGAACCAACCACACATGGATCTATAATGAGGTACAGCATACATATGGAACTGAATCAACCACACATGGGTCTATAATGAGGTACAGAATACATATGTAACTGAACCAACCACACATGGGTCTATAGTGAGGTACAGAATCCATATGTAACTGAACCAACCACACATGGGTCTATAATGAGGTAGAGAACACACATCTATCTGAACCAACCACACATGGGTCTATAATGAGGTACATAACACATATCTATCTGAACCAACCACACATGGGTCTATAATGAGGTACAGAATACATATGTAACTGAACCAACCACACATGGGTCTATAGTGAGGTACAGAATCCATATGTAACTGAACCAACCACACATGGGTCTATAATGAGGTAGAGAACACACATCTATCTGAACCAACCACACATGGGTCTATAATGAGGTACAGAATACATATCTAGCTGAACCAACCACACATGGGTCTATAATGAGGTACAGAATACATATCTAGCTGAACCAACCACACATGGGTCTATAATGAGGTACAGAGCACATATCTATCTGAACCAACCATAGAACCACTGAAAGCTCCTGTTAGGGTTAGGGTTGGGTTAGAGTTAGGGTTGAGGTAGGGTTTGGGTTGGTGTTAGGGTTGGGTTAGGGTTAAGGATAGGGCTAGGGTTTTGAATAGGGTTGGGTTGAAGCTAGGGTTAGGGTTAAGGATACAGTTGGGTTAGGGTTAGAGGTAGTGTTGGATTAGGGTTGGTTTGGTGTTAGGGTTAGGGTTTGAGTTGGGGTTGGGTTAGGGTAGATGTTAGGGTTAGAGTTGGGTTAGGGATAAGGTTAAGGATAGGGTTAGGGTTAGGGTTAGGGTAGGGGTTAGGGTCAGAGTTGGGGTTGGGTTAGCGTTAGGGATAGGGTTGGGTTAGGGTTGGATTAGGGTTGAGTTAGGTTGGGGTTAGGGTTGGGTTGGGTTGGTGTTCAGGTTAGGTTTGGTTAGGGTTAGAGTTGGGTAGGGTTAGGGTTGGGTTAGGGTTTGGGGTGGTGTTAGGGTTAGGGTTCGGTTAGGGTTAAGGATAGGGTTAGGGTTGTGAATAGGGTTGCGTTGAAGTTAGGGTTAGGGTTAGGGTTAAGGATAGAGTTGGGTTAGGGTTAGGGTTAGTGTTGGATTAGGGTTGGGTTGGTGTTAGGGTTAGGGTTGGGTTAGGATTAGAGTTGGGGTTGGGTTAGCGTTAGGGTTGGGTTAGGGTTGGATAAGGGTTGGGTTAGGGTTAGGGCTGGGTTAGGGTTGGATTAGGGTTGGGTTAGGGTTAGGGTTGAGTTAGGGTTGGGTAAAGGTTAAGGATTGAGTTGTGTTAGGGTTAGGGTTGGGTTGGTTTGGGTTAGGATTGGGTTAGGGTTGGTTTAGGGTTAGGGTTAGGTTAGTGTTGGGTTTGGGTTAGGGTTGGGTTAGGTTTAGGTTAGTGTTGGGTTGGTTTAGGGTAGGGTTGGGTTAGTGTTGGGTTAGGGTTGGGTTGGTGTTAAGGTTAGGGTTGGGTTAGCGTTAGAGTTGGGGTTGGGTTATGGTTGGGTTAGGTTTAGGGTTGGGATAGGGTTAAGGATAGAGTTGGGTTTGGGTTAGGGTTGGGTTAGGTTAGGATTGGGTTAGGGTTGGGTTAGGTTTAGGGTTGGGTTAGGGTTAAGGATAGAGTTGGGTTTGGGTTAGGGTTGGGTTAGATTTAGGTTAGTGTTGGGTTGGGTTGGGTTAGGGTAGGGTTGGGTTAGGATTGGGTTAGGGTTGGTTTAGGATTAGGTTAGTGTTGGGTTGGGTTGAAGCCAGCATGTGGATGGACTTGAGAATAAGGTTGGAGGATATGTAGTTAATTCTCTGACTGTATTGACTATAGAATAAGGTTTAGGATATATAGTTAATTCTCTGACTGTATTGACTATAGAATAAGGTTGAGGATATATAGTTAATTCTCTGACTGTATTGACTTGAGAATAAGGTTTAGGATATATAGTTAATTCTCTGACTGTATTGACTATAGAATAAGGTTTAGGATATATAGTTAATTCTCTGACTGTATTGACTATAGAATAAGGTTGAGGATATATAGTTAATTCTCTGACTGTATTGACTTGAGAATAAGGTTTAGGATATATAGTTAATTCTCTGACTGTATTGACTATAGAATAAGGTTGAGGATATATAGTTAATTCTCTGACTGTATTGACTATAGAATAAGGTTTAGGATATATAGTTAATTCTCTGACTGTATTGACTATAGAATAAGGTTGAGGATATATAGTTAATTCTCTGACTGTATTGACTTGAGAATAAGGTTTAGGATATATAGTTAATTCTCTGACTGTATTGACTATAGAATAAGGTTGAGGATATATAGTTAATTCTCTGACTGTATTGACTATAGAATAAGGTTTAGGATATATAGTTAATTCTCTGACTGTATTGACTATAGAATAAGGTTGAGGATATATAGTTAATTCTCTGACTGTATTGACTATAGAATAAGGTTTAGGATATATAGTTAATTCTCTGACTGTATTGACTATAGAATAAGGTTGAGGATATATAGTTAATTCTCTGACTGTATTGACTATAGAATAAGGTTTAGGATATATAGTTAATTCTCTGACTGTATTGACTATAGAATAAGGTTGAGGATATATAGTTAATTCTCTGACTGTATTGACTATAGAATAAGGTTGAGGATATATAGTTAATTCTCTGACTGTATTGACTATAGAATAAGGTTGAGGATATATAGTTAATTCTCTGACTGTATTGACTATAGAATAAGGTTGAGGATATATAGTTAATTCTCTGACTGTATTGACTATAGAATAAGGTTGAGGATATATAGTTAATTCTCTGACTGTATTGACTATAGAATAAGGTTGAGGATATATAGTTAATTCTCTGACTGTATTGACTATAGAATAAGGTTGAGGATATATAGTTAATTCTCTGACTGTATTGACTATAGAATAAGGTTGAGGATATATAGTTAATTCTCTGACTGTATTGACTATAGAATAAGGTTTAGGATATATAGTTAATTCTCTGACTGTATTGACTATAGAATAAGGTTGAGGATATATAGTTAATTCTCTGACTGTATTGACTATAGAATAAGGGTTAGGATATAGTTAATTCTCTGACTGTATTGACTATAGAATAAGGTTGAGGATATATAGTTAATTCTCTGACTGTATTGACCCAGTTGAATCCCATTTCTAGTCCTGTAAACAGAAACAGAACAACATACATGGAAATGAGTTCAACACGTTTTAATGTATTTTTTTAGTTTTAATCATGTTCATTTGTATCTCTCTCTGTATGACAGATTCTCAGTAGGTTTCCATGGTCCATTAACCTAACAGCCTGGCAGGTCTACACAGTGAGAGAGGGGATAGAGGAGAGGGGAGAGGGGGGTAGACAGGGGGAGAGGGAGGAAGAGAGAGGGTAGAGAGAGAGAGAGAGAGAGAGAGAGACAGAGGGGGAGAGAAAGAGAGAGAGGGAGTGAGAGAGAGAGAGAGAGAGAGAGACAGACAGAGGGGGGATTCTTTAACCAGTCTGTCATTGGGCAGGTCAGAGTCTATGTTTGTGAGAGATAGGGGAGTGTGGAGAGGGAGAGAGGAGCGAAGAGACAGAGGGAGATACTACAGACATTATCACAACCTGCCACTAGAGGAAGACAAATAAACAGTTTTTGTTAGTTTGTCATTCTTACATTCATGGTCACAAAACAATCCCATCGTTGTGGCAGAGAGAGAGAGAGAGAGAGAGAGAGAGAGAGGACTGGATAACACTCAGTTATCCTTTTTATGTCTCTATTTGCTTTGGTCAGGGTGTGATGATTCTATGTTTTGTTTTCTGTGTTTCTTTATTTCTATGTTTTGGCTGGGTATGGTTCAGGGACAGCTGTCTATCGTTTTCTGATTGGGAACCATACTTAGGTAGCCCTTTCCCTCCTTTCAGTGTGGGAAGTTAACTTTGTTAGTGGCTCTTTGCCCTGTACGCTTCACAGTTGTTTTTTTATAGAGCTCTGGTCAAAGTAGTGCACTATGTAGGCAATAGGGTGTTATAGAGCTCTGGTCAAAGTAGTTCACTATGTAGGCAATAGGGTGTTATAGAGCTCTGGTCTAAAGTAGTGCACTATGTAGGGAATAGGGTGTTATAGAGCTCTGGTCAAAGTAGTGCACTATGTAGGCAATACGGTGTTATAGAGCTCTGGTCAAAGTAGTTCACTATGTAGGCAATATGGTGTTATAGAGCTCTGGTCTAAAGTAGTGTACCACAGTATGTAGGGAATAGGGTGTTATAGAGCTCTGGTCAAAGTAGTGTACTACTATGTAGGGAATAGGGTGTTATAGAGCTCTGGTCAAAGTAGTGCCACAGTATGTAGGCAATAGGGTGTTATAGAGCTCTGGTCTAAAGTAGTGTACCACAGTATGTAGGGAATAGGGTGTTATAGAGCTCTGGTCTAAAGTAGTGTACCACAGTATGTAGGCAATAGGGTGTTATAGAGCTCTGGTCTAAAGTAGTGTACCACAGTATGTAGGGAATAGGGTGTTATAGAGCTCTGGTCTAAAGTAGTGCACTATGTAGGGAATAGGGTGTTATAGAGCTCTGGTCTAAAGTAGTGCACTACTATTCCCCATAATGCACCACACAGCCCTATGGGCCCTGGTCAAAGTAGTGCACTATATAGGGAATAGGGTGCCATAGACAGAAACTGGACTTTAATCACTGGTCCTTGCTAGTTGTTCATACGATGTTGTTATTAATGATTAACCTTGAAATGCAGTGGTCTGAATCAGGGTCACACAGTGTTGTTTTTAATGATTAACCTTGAAATGCAGTGGTCTGAATCAGGGTCACACAGTGTTGTTTTTAATGATTAACCTTGAAATGCAGTGGTCTGAATCAGGGTCACACAGTGTTTCTTGGAAGTCTTAAACAAATCTACTCTGAAACAAAGGTATCACCACAAACACATGGTTCTGGGCTTAAAGAAAGTAGACACCTGTACCATGTCAGATATGGAGTTGAAATGGATTCCAATTGGGGGTTTTTCACCCCAATATTACACTTTATATACATCACAGATGACTGAAATATAGCAAACCCCTTTGGCATAGAAACACCGGATTTTAGGCATAAAAAAATGAATTCTTTATTAATTATGAAATTATAAAAAATATGAATAACATTCCACCATGAGGTCACTAGGTAATAATGATACAATATGAATAACATTCCACCATGAGGTCACTAGGTAATAATGATACAATATGAATAACATTCCACCATGAGGTCACTAGGTAATAATGATACAATATGAATAACATTCCACCATGAGGTCACTAGGTAATAATGATACAATATGAATAACATTCCATCTTCGAGGTCACTAGGTAATAATGATACAATATGAATAACATTCCACCATGAGGTCACTAGGTAATAATGATACAATATGAATAACATTCCACCATGAGGTCACTAGGTAATAATGATACAATATGAATAACATTCCACCATGAGGTCACTAGGTAATAATGATACAATATGAATAACATTCCACCATGAGGTCACTAGGTAATAATGATACAATATGAATAACATTCCATTTGAGGTCACTAGGTAATAATGATACAATATGAATAACATTCCACCATGAGGTCACTAGGTAATAATGATACAATATGAATAACATTCCACCATGAGGTCACTAGGTAATAATGATACAATATGAATAACATTCCACCATGAGGTCACTAGGTAATAATGGTACAATATGAATAACATTCCACCATGAGGTCACTAGGTAATAATGATACAATATGAATAACATTCCACCATGAGGTCACTAGGTAATAATGATACAATATGAATAACATTCCACCATGAGGTCACTAGGTAATAATGATACAATATGAATAACATTCCACCATGAGGTCACTAGGTAATAATGATACAATATGAATAACATTCCACCATGAGGTCACTAGGTAATAATGATACAATATGAATAACATTCCACCATGAGGTCACTAGGTAATAATGATACAATATGAATAACATTCCACCATGAGGTCACTAGGTCATCTGACTGCAGGAAAAGCAGTAGCTACACAGCGATGTTATTGGAAACCCAAGGCTTTTCTGGTAAACAGGTTCAACTGGGTTTCTGATGATGCTGACATGGGGTCAGAGCTACTAAACTTTAACATAAATGATGGAGTCCTAAATTAATCAGTAACAAAAATTACACAAAGTTTCTTGACATTGGGGAGGTGAATAAACGGTTCCCAAGGTTTCATTCTCAACACAAAGGAAACTCTCACTGACTTGACATTTTCTGGTTTTGAATTCAGGCTGCAAGGTAAGAATCCTACCAGGGATTATTCATGTAGGATGTTGGTAGAAAGTTGAAGATACAGAGCCACTTGTCATCAGAAAGGTGCTCTCTCAGCAGAACCGAAAATATTTCAATTACTTGACATGTTCTGGTTGTGAATTCAGGCTACAAGGTAAGAATCTTCCCAGGGATTATTGTAAAGTGTGAAGAGAAATTAAATGTATGGTGTTATTTTAGTGTAGTGAATGACAGTAAAACACTCAGATGTAACAGTCCATTTCACCTGGGACAGCTACGTGACAGTTCAATCATACAAAATGGCGCTAACTGGGCGTAGGCAATGAAATGAAAAAACATATTGTTCATATATTCATATATTGTGGATATTTTACAATTTGTATATTTTTTCATGTATTATAGTTCAATGACATGTTGGATCTCTGTTTAGGGGTCATTGCTCGAAAATGAGTCTCTCTGGGGAGAGAGAGGAGGGCAGCCAATTCTCTAAAATGAGTCTCTCTGGGGAGAGAGAGGAGGGCGGCCATGCCTCTAAAATGAGTCTCTCTGCGGAACATGACACCAAAGCTAAGAGGTGAGATTACAATTTTGTTTAGGAATTTATGAAGAGTTTATATCCAAAACGCTATATACATAATTTTTTCACATTTGTGTTTTTTCATCAGAAATGAAGTCTTCTGGGTACCTTCATGTGTAAAATATTACTGTTCTAAGATTCATAGATTTTAGTGTCTGATATTTTCTCCTAAACGTCAACTGAGCGGTGCAGAGACACCATTCAAATGTGTGCAGATTCATTACATCTTCAGCTGGAAACACTAAGTGATGTTGTCCGTCTGTGACCAAGAGAAAGTGGTCTTAGTTCAATTCTATGAAATTATTGACTATTTATTTTCATTTTGGGGACTGAACATCACAGCGAATATTGTTACATCACAGTGAATATTGTTACATTGTTACATCACAGCGAATATTGTTACATCACAGCGAATATTGTTACATCACAGTGAATATTGTTACATTGTTACATCACAGCGAATATTGTTACATCACAGCGAATATTGTTACATCACAGCGAATATTGTTACATCACAGCGAATATTGTTACATCACAGTGAATATTGTTACATTGTTACATCACAGCGAATATTGTTACATCACAGCGAATATTGTTACATCACAGCGAATATTGTTACATCACAGCGAATATTGTTACATCACAGTGAATATTGTTACATTGTTACATCACAGCGAATATTGTTACATCACAGCGAATATTGTTACATCACAGCGAATATTGTTACATCACAGCGAATATTGTTACATCACAGTGAATATTGTTACATTGTTACATCACAGCGAATATTGTTACATCACAGCGAATATTGTTACATCACAGTGAATATTGTTACATTGTTACATCACAGCGAATATTGTTACATCACAGCAAGATGAAACTAATATTGTTACATTCTCTAGATTCTCCCGTTTCATTTGATCTATAGAGCCCCACAGTGGAGGTGTCATAATACCCATAACACCTAGCGGTCAAACAGGGAAATGGTTCCAATAGTCTTATAGAGCCCCACAGTGGAGGTGTCATAATACCCATAACACCTAGCGGTCAAACAGGGAAATGGTTCCAATAGTTTTATAAAGCCCCACAGTGGAGGTGTCATAATACCCATAACACCTAGCGGTCAAACAGGGAAATGGTTCCAATAGTTTTATAGAGCCCCACAGTGGAGGTGTCATAATACCCATAACACCTAGCGGTCAAACAGGGAAATGGTGCCAATAGTTTTATAGAGCCCCACAGTGGAGGTGTCATAATACCCATAACACCTAGCGCTCAAACAGGGAAATGGTTCCAATAGTTTTATAGAGCCCCACAGTGGTGTCATAATACCCATAACACCTAGCGGTCAAACAGGGAAATGGTTCCAATAGTTTTATAGAGCCCCACAGTGGAGGTGTCATAATACCCATAACACCTAGCGCTCAAACAGGGAAATGGTTCCAATAGTTTTATAGAGCCCCACAGTGGAGGTGTCATAATACCCATAACACCTAGTGGTCAAACAGGGAAATGTTTCCAATAGTTTATAGAGCCCCACAGTGGAGGTGTTATAGTACCCATAACACCTAGCGGTCAAACAGGGAAATGGTTCCAATAGTTTTATAGAGCCCCACAGTGGAGGTGTCATAATACCCATAACACCTAGCGCTCAAACAGGGAAATGGTTCCAATAGTTTTATAGAGCCCCACAGTGGAGGTGTCATAGTACCCATAACACCTAGAGGTCAAACAGGGAAATGGTTCCAATAGTTTTATAGAGCCCCACAGTGGAGGTGTCATAGTACCCATAACACCTAGAGGTCAAACAGGGAAATGGTTCCAATAGTTTTATAGAGCCCCACAGTGGAGATGTCGTAATACCCATAACACCTAGCGGTCAAACAGGAAAATGGTTCCAATAGTTTTATAGAGCCCCACAGTGGAGGTGTTATAGTACCCATAAAACCTAGCGGTCAAACAGGGAAATGGTTCCAATAGTTTTTCCACCAATTGTAGAAACACTTCAAATAAGGGCTGTGTAGGGAGGGGCGGCACGGCCATTCTTGTGGGCAAATTTTGTCATCAAACTTTGTCATCAAAGTCTGGCCTTCTCTGGATTTATGGTGCTTTCATGACAACTTGGAACTCTGAAAAGTGGGTACATCATGATAGTGGGTAATATCACTGGGGAAGACATGTTACAACACATGTGTTGTGATAATAGTGGGTAATATAGTGGGTAATATCACTGGGGAAGACATGGTACAACACATGTGTTGTGATAATAGTGGGTAATATCACTGGGGAAGACATGTTACAACACATGTGTTGTGATAATAGTGGGTAATATCACTGGGGAAGACATGGTACAACACATGTGTTGTGATAATAGTGGGTAATATAGTGGGTAATATCACTGGGGAAGACATGTTACACCACATGTGTTGTGATAATAGTGGGTAATATAGTGGGTAATATCACTGGGGAAGACATGTTACAACACATGTGTTGTGATAATAGTGGGTAATATCACTGGGGAAGACATGTTACACCACATGTGTTGTTATAATAGTGGGTAATATCACTGGGGAAGACATGTTACAACACATGTGTTGTGATAATAGTGGGTAATATAGTGGGTAATATCACTGGGGAAGACATGGTACACCACATGTGTTGTTATAATAGTGGGTAATATCACTGGGGAAGACATGTTACAACACATGTGTTTTGATAATAGTGGGTAATATAGTGGGTAATATCACTGGGGAAGACATGGTACACCACATGTGTTGTGATAATAGTGGGTAATATCACTGGGGAAGACATGTTACACCACATGTGTTGTGTAATAGTGGGTAATATCACTGGGGAATGTGGGGCATGTGTAAATGAGGCAGGATAAGAGAGGTAATAAATACAGTAGATCTATATACAGCATGTGTAAATGAGGCAGGATAAGAGAGGTAATAAATACTGTAGATACCTTTATTTTATGTCCTCGGCTACTTGGCTAAAAAGCTTGGTTCGCAACGTTCGCTAGTTAACTATTAAACATTAGCCGTCTACATCTAGCTACATATTGAACTTCCATCCTCTCAGGTCAGGGGCGCAATGTATGAATTAATGATTAGTTCAGAATCAGCTTTATAATCATTAGCCAGTACGGAGAATTAAGTAAATTCCCATCTCCATCTCCATGCCTCACAAAGAAGGGAACTTATTGGTAGATGGGAAAAACAAAAGCAGACATTGAATATGATTTTGAGCCTGGTGAAGTTATTATTAATTACACTTTGGATGGTGAATCAATACACCCAGTCACTACAAAGATACAGGCGTCTTCCTAAGTTAGTTGCCGGAGAGGAAGGAAACCTCTCATTGATTTCAGCATGAGGCCAATGGTGACTTAAAAACAGTTACAGAGTTTAATGGCTGTGATAGGAGAACACTGAGGATGGATCAACTACATTATAGTTACTCCTCAATACTAACCTCACTGACAGAGTGAAAAGAAGGAAGCCGGTGGCAAAGCAGTTCACTTTTTGTCCTGAATACAAAGTGTTATGTTTGGGGCAAATCCAATACAACCCCTTACTGACTGCCATTCTCCATATGTTCAAGCATAGTGGTGGCTGCATCATTTACATTTACATTGTAGTCATTTAGCAGACGCTCTGATCCAGTAGTGAGTCATTTAGCAGACGCTCTGATTCAGCAGTGAGTCATTTAGCAGGCGCTCTGATCCAGTAATGAGTAATTTAGCAGACGCTCTGATCCAGTAGTGAGTCATTTAGCAGGCGCTCTGATCCAGTAATGAGTCATATAGCAGATGCTCTGATCAAGTAATGAGTCATTTAGCAGACGCTCTGATCCAGTAATGAGTCATATAGCAGGCGCTCTGATCCAGTAATGAGTCATATAGCAGACGCTCTGATCCAGTAATGAGTCATTTAGCAGACGCTCTGATCCAGTAGTGAGTCATTTAGCAGACGCTCTGATCCAGTAGTGAGTCATTTAGCAGACGCTCTGATCCAGCAGTGAGTCATTTAGCAGGGGCTCTGATCCAGTAGTGAGTCATTTAGTAGACGGTCTGATCCAGTAGTGAGTCATTTAGCAGGCGCTCTGATCCAGTAGTGAGTCATTTAGTAGACGGTCTGATCCAGTAGTGAGTCATTTAGTAGACAGTCTGATCCAGTAGTGAGTCATTTAGCAGACGCTCTGATCCAGTAATGAGTCATTTAGCAGACGCTCTGATTCAGTAATGAGTCATTTAGCAGACGCTCTGATGCAGTAGTGAGTCATTTAGCAGATGCTCTGATGCAGTAGTGAATCATTTAGCAGACGGTCTGATCCAGTAGTGAGTCATTTAGCAGATGCTCTGATCCAGTAGTGAGTCATTTAGCAGACTCTCTGATCCAGTAGTGAATCATTTAGCAGATGCTCTGATCCAGTAGTGAGTCATTTAGCAGACGGTCTGATCCAGTAGTGGGGGACCTGATCCTAGATCTTAACGAATCAGATTACATGGAGAGTGGGGACCTGATCCTAGATCATAACGAATCAGATTACATGGAGAGGGAGACCTGATCCTAGATTATAATGAATCAGATTACATGGAGAGGGAGACCTTATCCTAGATCATAATGAATCAGATTACATGAAGAGGGGGGACCTGATCCTAGATCATAATGCATCAGATTACATGGAGAGGGAGACCTGATCCTAGATCATAATGAATCAGATTACATGGAGATGGGGGACCTGATCCTAGATCATAATCAATCAGATTACATGGAGAGGGGGACCTGATCCTAGATCATAATGAATCAGATTACATGGAGAGGGGGGACCTGATCCTAGATAATAGTTAATTAAATTACATGGAGAGGAGGGACCTGATCCTAGATCATAATGAATCAGATTACATGGAGAGGGGGGACCTGATCCTAGATCATAATGAATCAGATTACATGGAGAGGGGGGACCTGATCCTAGATCATAATGAATCAGATTACATGGAGAGGGGGGACCTGATCCTAGATCATAATGAATCAGATTACATGGAGAGGGGGACCTGATCCTAGATCATAATGAATCAGATTACATGGAGAGGGGGGACCTGATCCTAGATCATAATGAATCAGATTAGATGGAGAGGGGGACCTGATCCAAGATCATAATGAATCAGATTACATGGAGAGAAGGAGACCTGATCCTAGATCATAATGAATCAGATTACAGGGAGAGGGGGACCTGATCCTAGAGCAACGCTCCTCCTCTGGGACACTGTCTGTATGAAACAGAACACATAGTTGTAAAGTCTAGATACAGCAGGTGTTTACTGCCATCTAGTGGAAGATACCAATATAACACTTTATTATCAGGGTGGGGAGGCGGCTGAGCTGAAACAGAACACATAGTTGTAAAGTCTAGATACAGCAGGTGTTTACTGCCATCTAGTGGAAGATACCAATATAACACCTTATTATCAGGGTGGGGAGGAGGCTGAGCTGAAACTGAAAGTAAAGTTGTTCTTTTGTTCAGGATCCATTTTGAGACGACAGAGCAGAAAAGACTATATGGAGATTATTGAAAAGTAAAGTAAGTATTTCTGAACAATAATCTATTCTAATGGACAGAATAAGATAATTAATACCTGGAATGAGATATTACTAGTTAGTAGAACTGCTACTTGAGCTGAGTTGCTGACAGACAGCAGTTTTCAAAGTGTAAACTAATCAGTAGTCCTACATGTTATCAGTAACACGTCTGGTAAAGATGGTGGAGGAGCTTTTCAATGATATGGTTTTATGTTTATCTCAGGGTTTCTCCATCCTTTTGTTCTTACCAGCACTTACACACCTGATTCAACTAATCATCACAGTTAAGACAGTTTGATATTTGAGGCATACAAATGAACATTCTCAAATTAAAACCTTTTGGGTTTGTAGGCCTGCTTACAATTATTAAAGTCCTACAGTAACTCACATCTTGGAGAAAAAAAACACAGCTAAACTTGGTTTCGAGTAAATTATATGTTTATCAAAAATAATGTAAGAGAGATGTCTTGAAGAAACGCGTCTGGGTTTAGAACTCAGTGTCTCAGTGCCCTGCGACAGTGGGAGGTTTGTTTTGCATGGCCCGGTGCTACAGCTGAGTGGACATTTATTTTATGGACCAATGGAATGGTGTAAAATGCTTAAACTCTGCTCACCCGGGGAGCCGGGCAATGCACAACTAATTCACCCAGTGACCGTTACTTTATTTCCTCATATGAAATGTAAAGTACTTTTCATTCCTGAGTAAAAGTAAAGATACTTTTTAAAATTTGTTTTATCCATTGTTTTACCAGGTAAGTTGACTGAGAACACGTTCTCATTTGCAGCACAACCTGGGGAATAGTTACTGGGGAGAGGAGGGGGATGAATGAGCCAATTGTTAACTGGGGATTATTAGGTGACCGTGATGGTTTGAGGCCCAGATTGGGAATTTAGCCAGGACACTGGGGTTAACACCCCTACTATTACGATAAGTGCCATGGGATCTTTAATGACCTCAGAGAGTCAGGACACCCGTTTAACGTCCCATCCGAAAGACGGCACCCTACACAGGGCAGTGTCCCCAATCACTGCCCTGGGGCATTGGGATATATATATATTTTTTAGATCAGAGGAAAGAGTGCCCCCTACTGGCCCTCCAACACCACTTCCAGCAGCATCTGGTCTCCCATCCAGGGACTGACCAGGACCAACCCTGCTTAGCTTCAGAAGCAAGACAGCAGTGGTATACAGGGTGGTATGCTGCTGGCAAAAATAGAAAATGACTCAAGTCAAAGTGAAAGTCACCCAGTAAAATACTACTTTAGTAAAAGTCTAATAGTATTTGGATTTAAATATAATAAAATATCAAACTAAAAAGTAAAGTTGTAATAATTAAAAAATCCTTATATTAATCAAACCAGACGGCACAATGTTCTTGTTATTTTAATTTATGGATAGCCAGGGTCACACTCCAACACTCAGACATCATTTAAAAACAAAGCATTTGTGTTTAGTGAGTCCTCCAGATCAGAGGCAGTAGGGATGACCAGGGATGTTCTCTGTTTAGTGAGTCTGCCAGATCAGAGGCAGTAGAGATGACCAGGAATGTTCTCTGTTTAGTGAATCTGCCAGATAAGAGGCAGTAGGGATGACCAGGGATGTTCTCTGTTTAGTGAGTCCTCCATATCAGAGGCAGTAGGGATGACCAGGGTTGTTCTCTGTTTAGTGAGTCTGCCAGATAAGTGTGTGAATTGGACCATTTTCTGTCCTGCTAAGCATTCAAAATGTAACGAGTACTTTTGTGTGTCAGGGAAAATGTTTGGAGTAAAAAGTACATAATTTTCTTTATGAATGTAGTGAAGTAAAAGTAAAAGTTGTTAAAAATATAAATAGTAAAGTACAGATACCCCAAAAAACTACTTGAGAAGTACTTTAAAGTATTTTACTGAAGTACTTTACACCACTGCATTAGAAGACAGATAAATGTGTTGATTTGAAGGAAAGACAGCAGATTCTGGTAGGTCGGCTACGAACTATTAAAAAGTTAGGTCGTCGTCAGACATTCAACAGTCACAGTAGGTTTGAGCTACAGTATGATCACTAATCATGCCGACCAACCTGATGGTCTCTGTTGGAAATGTTGTGAAAAGAATCTGGCCCAGGCTATAAATATCTGACATTACTCATCTCATATGTATATACTGTATTCTATACTATTCTACTGTATCTTAGTCTATGCATTACTCATCTCATATGTATATACTGTATTCTATACTATTCTACTGTATCTTAGTCTATGCATTACTCATCTCATATGTATATACTGTATTCTATACTATTCTACTGTATCTTAGTCTATGCATTACTCATCTCATATGGATATACTGTATTCTATACTATTCTACTGTATCTTAGTCTATGCATTACTCATCTCATATGGATATACTGTATTCTATACTATTCTACTGTATCTTAGTCTATGCATTACTCATCTCATATGTATATACTGTATTCTATACTATTCTACTGTATCTTAGTCTATGCATTACTCATCTCATATGGATATACTGTATTCTATACTATTCTACTGTATCTTAGTCTATGTATTACTCATCTCATATGTATATACTGTATTATATACTATTCTACTGTATCTTAGTCTATGTATTACTCATCTCATATGTATATACTGTATTCTATACTATTCTACTGTATCTTAGTCTATGTATTACTCATCTAATATGTGTATACTGTATTCTATACTATTCTACTGTATCTTAGTCTATGTATTACTCATCTCATATGTATATACTGTATTCTATTCTACTGTATCTTAGTCTATGCATTACTCATCTCATATGTATATACTGTATTCTATTCTACTGTATCTTAGTCTATGTATTACTCATCTCATATGTATATACTGTATTCTATTCTACTGTATCTTATTCTATGTATTACTCATCTCATATGTATATACTGTATTCTATTCTACTGTATCTTAGTCTATGTATTACTCACCTCATATGTATATACTGTATTCTATTCTACTGTATCTTAGTCTATGTATTACTCATCTCATATGTATATACTGTATTCTATACTATTCTACTGTATCTTAGTCTATGCATTATTCATCTCATATGTAGATACTGTATTCTATACTATTCTACTGTATCTTAGTCTATGCATTACTCATCTCATATGTATATACTGTATTCTATACTATTCTACTGTATCTTAGTCTATGCATTACTCATCTCATATGTAGATACTGCATTCTATACTATTCTACTGTATCTTAGTCTATGTATTACTCATCTCATATGTAGATACTGTATTCTATACTATTCTACTGTACCTTAGTCTATGCATTACTCATCTCATATGTAGATACTGTATTCTATTCTACTGTATCTTAGTCTGTGCATTACTCATCTCATATGTATATACTGTATTCTATACTATTCTACTGTATCTTAGTCTATGCATTACTCATCTCATATGTATATACTGTATTCTATACTATTCTACTGTACCTTAGTCTATGCATTACTCATCTCATATGTAGATACTGTATTCTATTCTACTGTATCTTAGTCTATGCATTACTCATCTCATATGTATATACTGTATTATATACTATTCTACTGTATCTTAGTCTATGCATTACTCATCTCATATGTATATACTGTATTCTATACTATTCTACTGTACCTTAGTCTATGCATTACTCATCTCATATGTATATACTGTATTCTATTCTACTGTATCTTAGTCTATGCATTACTCATCTCATATGTATATACTGTATTCTATACTATTCTACTGTATCTTAGTCTATGCATTACTCATCTCATATGTATATACTGTATTCTATACTATTCTACTGTATCTTAGTCTATGCATTACTCATCTCATATGTATATACTGTATTCTATACTATTCTACTGTATCTTAGTCTATGCATTACTCATCTCATATGTATATACTGTATTCTATACTATTCTACTGTATCTTAGTCTATGCATTACTCATCTCATATGTATATACTGTATTCTATACTATTCTACTGTATCTTAGTCTATGCATTACTCATCTCATATGTATATACTGTATTCTATACTATTCTACTGTATCTTAGTCTATGCATTACTCATCTCATATGTATATACTGTATTCTATACTATTCTACTGTATCTTAGTCTATGCATTACTCATCTCATATGTATATACTGTATTCTATACTATTCTACTGTATCTTAGTCTATGCATTACTCATCTCATATGTATATACTGTATTCTATACTGTTCTACTGTATCTTAGTCTATACATTACTCATCTCATAGGTAGATACTGTATTCTATACTGTTCTACTGTATCTTAGTCTATGCATTACTCATCTCATATGTATATACTGTATTCTATACTATTCTACTGTATCTTAGTCTATGCCGCTCTGACATTGTGACCAATAACATTTGATTTGATTTAGATTAGGCGATATACACTACATGACCAAAAGTATGTGGACACCTGCTAGTCGAACATCTCATTCCAAAATCATAGGCATTCCGATGGAGTTGGTCCCCCCTTTGCTGCTATAACAGTCTCCACTCTTCTGGGAAGACTTTCCACTAGTTGTTGGAAGATTGCTGCGGGGACTTGCTTCCGTTCAGCCACAAGAGCATTAGGGAGGTCGGGCACTGATGTTGGGTGATTGGGCCTGGCTCGAAGTCAGCGTTCCAATTCATCCCAAAGGTGTTCAATGGAGTTGAGGTCAGGGCTCTGTGCAGGCCAGTCAAGTTCTTCCACACCGATCTCGACAAGCCATTACTGTATGGACTTCGCTTTGTGCACGGGGATATTGTCATGCTGAAACTGGAAAGGGCCTTCCCCAAACTGCCCAAGACAATTTTTCTCCGCCACCAAACTTTACAGTTGGCACAATGCATTCGGACAGGAAGCGTTTTCCTGGCATCCACCAAACCCAGATTCCACTGCTCCAGAGTCCAATGGCAGCGAGCTCTACACCACTCAAGCCGATGCTAGGCATTGCGCAAGGTGATCTTGTGTGCGGCTGCTTGGCCATGGAAATCCATTTCATGAAGCTCCCGATGAACAGTTATTTTGCTGACATTGCAGTTTGGAACTCGGTAGTGAGTGTTGCAACCGAGGACAGATCATTTTTATGTGCTTCCACACTTGACGAGCCAGTCCTCTGAGCTTGAGTGGCCTACCACTTCACTGTTGAGCCGTTGTTGCTCCGAGACGTTTCCACTTCACAATAATAGCACTTACAGTTGACCGGGGCAGCTCTAGCAGGGCAGATATTTGACAAACTGACATGTTGGAAAGGTGGCATCCTATGACGGTGCCACGTTGAAAGGCACTGAGATCTTCAGTACTGGTCATTCTATTGCCAATGTTTGTCTATGGAGATTGCATGGCTGGCTGTCCGACTTTATACACCTGTCAGCAACAGGTCTGGCTGAAATAGAATCCACTAATTTGAAGGGGTGTCCACATATGTTTGCATATACAGTGTAGATTCTCTGTCCTGCTACTGGTAGGACTATAACATTATGTGAACTGATCTGAACAGGTTTAGGCTGGTCATCGATGACATGTAGGCTATATCTGAGGTATAGACTTTCATCTGCATATCACTAACAAACTGCTAGTATACATTATAACCTAGTCTACTTTACATAATATAAAATCTACATATCACTAACAACCCCACTACTATACATTATAACCTAGTCTACTTTACATAATATAAAATCTACATATCACTAACAACCCCACTACTATACATTATAACCTAGTCTACTTTACATAATATAAAATCTACATATCACTAACAACCCCACTACTATACATTATAACCTAGTCTACTTTACATAATATAAAATCTACATATCACTAACAACCCCACTACTATACATTATAACCTAGTCTACTTTACATAATATAACATCTACATATCACTAACAACCCACTACTATACATTATAACCTAGTCTACTTTACATAATATAACATCTACATATCACTAACAACCCCACTACTATACATTATAACCTAGTCTACTTTACATAATATAACATCTACATATCACTAACAACCCACTACTATACATCATAACCTAGTCTACTTTACATAATATAACATCTACATATCACTAACAACCCACTACTATACATTATAACCTAGTCTACTTTACATAATATAACATCTACATATCACTAACAACCCCACTACTATACATTATAACCTAGTCTACTTTACATAATATAACATCTACATATCACTAACAACCCACTACTATACATTATAACCTAGTTTACGTTACATAATATAACATCTACATATCACTAACAACCCCACTACTATACATTATAACCTAGCCTACTTTACATAATATAAAATCTACATATCACTAACAACCCCACTACTATACATTATAATCTAGTCTACTTTACATAATATAACATCTACATATCACTAACAACCCACTACTATACATTATAACCTAGCCTACTTTACATAATATAAAATCTACATATCACTAACAACCCCACTACTATACATTATAACCTAGTCTACTTTACATAATATAAAATCTACATATCACTAACAACCCCACTACTATACATTATAATCTAGTCTACTTTACATAATATAACATCTACATATCACTAACAACCCCACTACTATACATTATAACCTAGTCTACTTTACATAATATAACATCTACATATCACTAACAACCCCACTACTATACATTATAACCTAGTCTACTTTACATAATATAAAATCTACATATCACTAACAACCCACTACTATACATTATAACCTAGTCTACTTTATATAATATAAAATCTACATATCACTAACAACCCACTACTATACATTATAACCTAGTCTACTCTACATAATATAACATATCACTAACAACCCACTACTATACATTATAACCTAGTCTACTTTACATAATATAAAATCTACATATCACTAACAACCCCACTACTATA
>NW_027038080.1:0-25482 GCF_034236695.1 Oncorhynchus nerka | reverse complement strand
GGTTCTTTAACCTCATAGTCCGACCCATCCCGGATCCGGTATCGTGACTACGGCTCAAGCTCATTAGCATAACGCACAATGCGAAAAAATATTCCTAAAAATATTTAACCTCCACACATTAACAAGTCCAATAGCTCAAATGAAAGATAAACATCTTGTTAATCTACCCAGCAAGTCAGATTTCTAAAATGTTTTACGGCGAAAACATAGCACATATTTATATTAGATCACCACCGAAACAAAAGGCAAGCGGCGGCCATTTTGTCCCAGAAAAAATAAAATTTAAAAGTAGGATAAAAAAATAAATAATTCACTAACCTTTTGAAAATCTTCCTCAGATGACAGTAATATTACATGTTACACAGTACATTTAATTTTTTTTCAATAATATGCTATATAATATCCATAAATCTCGGTTGACGACATTTAAAAAAAAAACATGCTACTCAAATGTCAGGAGAAATGATGATAGTTCCGACAGATAACGTCAGATAACAAGCAATAAACATGACTAAATATACATGTTCTACATATATTTACAAAGATACACTTCTTCTTAATGCAACCGCTGTATTACATTTATTTTTAACGTTACAGACATCGTTCACTTGGCTATACTAGGAGTCGGCGCTCAGATATTAGCAGTACGTTTGGAGTCCACAGAAACCCAAAATAACCACATAAATATTCCCTTACCTTTGATGTTCTTCCATCAGAAGACGTAGAAGGAGTCATACTTACCCAATAAATCGTTTGGTTTCACGTTGCGTGTCCCTGTATTAGCATATGCTAACTGCTTCAGCTGAAATGCATCAAAAATGACTTCTGGTCCAGCACTCTTGCGCACCAAAACTTCCAATTTACATATTATATGTCGATTAAACTGGTCAAACGATGTGCAAAATCGAGCTTTATGCTGTTGTTAGCATGTAGAACAAAGGACAGCGCTAACAGACAAACCGGCTTCAAATGCTGCATGTTGGAAAAAGACGTACCTCTAATCGGCCGCGCGCAATAGAGTGCCCGGTTTTGAGAGGGACACGAGCAATTTCGCGCGCCAAAGGTGCAGGGCTCGTGGGATTCTCACAGTGAACGCCTGGAAAGGGTGAGGGCCATGAAGTCAAAGTTGACCCAACTTTTCTAATGACAAGAGAGACTTTGGGAGAAAGGCTGCCCTGGGAGTTCTGCTTTACATACAGACATAATTTAAACGGTTTTAGAAACGTTAGAGTGTTTTCTATTCAATAATAATTTTTATATGCATATATTAGCAATTTTGGGGAAAAATATTTTCAGTTTACTATGGGTACGCACTTTCTCCAACAGGGGCAGTATAGAGCGAGAATTCTAAGAGGTTAATAGTTTGAACAAAGTTAACTATTGCAGGCTCTGTCTGTCTCTACACACCACACTGTGTCCCTCCGTACAAGCTGTGTGTGTGTGTGTGTGAGTTTTTCTTGGAAATTTTATGGGAGACATGACTGATTTTGTTTTGGAAAGATCTGACTTTTTTAACCCTTCGAAACAGCCCCTATGACACCAATTATGGCACTTCCGGTTGGCACAGGAAGCTAAAAGTAAACACATATCCTCATTGGGGTATGCAGTTACAGAATCCTGAGTTTTAAGTCTTTACGTTAAGAACTGACTGATTTACATAGGGTTGGATTGTCATCGAAGACAGGTTCATAAGGCATTATTAACCCACATAGGCTCTAGGTTGAATTTAGGGGAGCAGGCAATGTATTCCTATAAGGAGAGATGTCATTGTAATCTGTGAACTTTTCTTTGACATCTGTTGGGGAAAATGACTGATTTACAGTTCATGAGGGTTGCTTAATCACACATATGAAGTTTTAAAAAGATCTGACCTTTTTAACCCTTCGAAACAGCGCATATGACACCATTTGAAGGCACTTCCGGTTGGCACAGGAAGCTGAACGTGAACACATATCCTCATTGGGGTAGGCTCTTACAGAATCCTGAGTTTTAAGTCTTTATGTTTAGAATTGACTGATCTACACAGGGTTGAATGCAGTGATTTTCATAATTGCAAGTTATGTATATCAAAACACTTTTAGGGTGAATTTAATCACTTACGGTTGCTTCAGGAAGCATAGGATCAACACAGGTAGACCTCATAGTGGCCAGATGGATTGTCATGGAAGACAGGTTCATAAGACATTCATAACCCACATGGGCTTCAGGTTGAATTTAGTGGTGCAGGCAATGTATTACTATGGGGAGAGAAGTCAATGAAAACTGTTTGATGTAAACACCTTCTTTTAACTTTTAAGAGTTAATGCCACATGGTCAAGTTTAGGCTTGCACCGATCGGGAGGACCTCAGGAATGTTCCCGAGGTAGATTTTTGCTTCTAACCCTAACTGTTCTCCCGCTGTCACCCAAAAGCCCCTGCAATTTAGGGCCAGGCTTCATTATGAGCTCAGACCGAGCAAGCTACGGTCTAGCGGGGCATCTCGTTGAACTCGGCACAGCCTAGAGATTATGGTAATGCCATTGCAGGCTCTGAGTGTCTTTAAGCACCGCACTTTGTCACTCCATCCTTGCTGCGTGTGTGTGTGTGTGTGTGTGTGTGTGTGTGTGTGTGTGTGTGTGTGTGTGTGTGTGTGTGTGTGTGTGTGTGTGTGTGTGTGTGTGTGTGTGTGTGTGTGTGTGTGACAGAGCTTTTCTTTGACATCTGTTGGGAGAAATGACTGATTTACAGTTCATGAGGGTTGCCTAATAACCAATATGAAGTTTTGAAAAGATCAGACCTTTTTAACCCTTCGAAACAGCACCTATGACAACATTTTACGGCACTTCCGGTTTACACAGGAAGCTGAAAGTAAACACATATCCTCCTTGGGGTAGGCACTTATATAATATTGAGTTTTAAGTCTTTATGTTAAGAACCAACCTATTTACAGAGGGTTGAATGAGTGTGT
Source organism: Oncorhynchus nerka (assembly GCF_034236695.1). Classification (NCBI taxonomy): domain Eukaryota; kingdom Metazoa; phylum Chordata; class Actinopteri; order Salmoniformes; family Salmonidae; genus Oncorhynchus; species Oncorhynchus nerka. Next base: position 22,535 of record NW_027038080.1, on the reverse strand, counting down.
GTTATTTCAGAAAATCACAGAAATCTCGCATAGCTCGGAAACACAATTTAAAAAGATTCATCTGAACAAGCTGCAACTGGATCTGTAACTTAAAAAGAAAAGAAAAACAATTTGACATTGTACGATTTCTCTTAAATTACAATAGATAAATGGCTGGTTCTTTTTTATTGACACCGTAGGTTCATTTACTTTGATGTGAAGCGAGAAATTATTGCTCTATTTTCATTTTTGACCTTTAATCATGTTGAGGCCTGGACGCCATCTTGTTCGGGGCCAACTGCCCATTATGCCAAACCTATGCTCACCAAGTTTCTTCTTCGAAGTCTTTTCCGTTTAGGAGATAAGGCCACGTCGTGATTGGTGATGTTTTGTACATTTGCAATATGATTCTACTCGTCCTCTTGTGGGATTTACCGGGACAGCGGAAAAATGACAAAAATTTGAACGTTTTATTAAACGAAAACCGAATGTCCGAGAGACTTCGTTTGATGACTTCCTGGAAGATCCGGCCCTGCTGCACGGCCAGACGCTGTCCTCCAATTTTAGAAATGTTGTCGGACGTCTAGTAAGGGGCCGTACATTTGCAATGTGGACTTTCTCACTAACCATATGGCAAATGTCAAAATGTTCCCTTAAGGTAAGTGAAGTCCAACCCTAGGTCTGCCACCGGCCCTACCCAAAGCCTCTCCTCTAGAAGCTATGGCCTTACCAAGTGTGGCACCTCCACCACACCTCAACGCTTCGCCCTGGCCACCATCCACAACATCGCAGAATACTACGGTGGAGCTTGTGTCTGTCGCCTCAGTAGTGCCTCCTCCCTAGCCACTCCAAACCCAGCTCTGCAAGTGTCAGCAAGCCACAGCCAAACCACACTGCACCTGCCAAGCAGAAAGCCCCAGCCCCAGCATTACCTATTAGTTGTGGTATTAGTAAACACAATTGGCCCAGCGTCGTCCGGGTTAGGGGAGTGTTTGGCTGGGGTAGGCCATCATTGTAAATAAGAATTTGTTCTTAACTGACTTGCTTAATTAAATAAATGTAAAATAAAATGAAATAAAAAGTAGAACACCAGACCAGAACATTTCTGACCTGCAAGAAATTAATGCAAATTAGAAAGAATTGTTTATTTCCTTTTGTTTATTGTCTATTCCATTTGCTTTGGCAGTGTAAACATATGTTTCCCATGCCAATAAAGCCAATAAGTACGTTGTATGCTTATTATGATGAAATATCATGGGTGAAGCAGATTGTTGAATGGCCTGACGAATAGAGAAGAGAGTGTTGTTTCCCATTAGAGAGAGAACAGAAGAGTCACCTCCATCCTTTATTAATTAATAGAACTCATTTTCAGTATGATTTAAGACACCTTTCTCCTCTTCCTGCAAATCTACCCTCTGTCTAAAGGTCCTGTCAACAAGATCGTTTCTGCTGATGCCAATGAAAGATTTATTTGTATTTTATTTTATATTTCTGTATTCTGCGTGAACGTAATTTTTCTCTTTATTTTTCTTTCTTGTGAATGTTGCCAGGCGTTATGGAAAAAGAGAGGAAAGGAAACAGCTCCTAAAAAAATGTGTCATGTGTCTGATAAGACGTGAGGGTGAAAGTGTGACAATGTGACAGGTATCCTCATGGATAGGGGGCCTGATGGCACACACTGGCTCCTCCTGCTCACACGCTTCCAGCAGGGGACAGTAATGATCCCCATCAATCAGATTGACACCTACCAGACTGGTGGGGAAGAGCAAGAGAGAAAAAGTGTCCTGTGTCTCCATATGGAGCATACCTGGTGATGTTTGATTCAGTTTGGTCAAGCAGGCACAAACAAGCAGTTAGTGACATTCTGGGTACAAGGTTTGCAAGGTGAAATTCCATTATAGAACCCACACATGCAAATACTCCAATGACAATGCTGCTATTCCTGTGTCCTTTCTGACAGTCATATTATTAGATGTATATTGGCTATGCTAACATAACATATGAGGCAAGATGTACCACTCATTTTGAAACATGGAGCTGAGCTCAGTAACAGGAATGTTTGGCCTGATACCGACGAGACGGCCTTTCGGGAGGGCAGAGAACTGGCAGAGTGGTACCAGAAAACATCTATCCTTCAACGTGAGCAAGACTAAGGAGCTGATCGTGGACTACAGGAAAAAGCGGGCCGAACAAGCCCCTATTAACGGGCCTGTAATGGAGCAGGCCGAGAGTTAAAATACCTTGGTGTCCACATCGACAAAGAACTCTCATGGGTCAAACATACCAAGACAGTCGTGAAGAGGATACGACAACCCCCCCCCCAAGAGACTGACAAGAATTGTCATGGGTCCCCAGAAGGCTTTACAGCTGCACCATCAAGAGCCTCCTGATCGGTTGCAGTCCAAGTTAAACTTCTGCTACCGCACGGTAAGCGGTTCCGGAGTGCCAGGTCTAGGACCAAAAGGCTCCTCAACAGCTTAATGGCATCTCAAGCTATAAGACTGCTGAACAATTCATTTTAAAAAATGAAAGGGGCTTGCAAGTAAACATTATGGCAAAATTCACACTTGTAGTCAGCGTATGTGACAAGTAGTTTGTCATTTTCTGGATGATCAGACAATGGGAAAAAAACGTTCATTTACTTTTTTGGAGAGGGGGGTTAATGAAATACTTCAGAGAACTTTCAGGAGGGTTTAGTGAGATAGAAAGCAAGTGCATTAGAGTCACCATTAATATTAAGGGCATCAGGCCCAAAACTCTGATTCAGGCTCATTGATTGCAGAGGTCCAGTGATGCAAAAGATCCTGTCAAATGCCAGAGAGCCAACATTTCTTCTACTGGAACAAGCAACCTAACTACCACAACACTGACATCCCTTTGAAGGCATTCAAAACATTTGAAAACAATTAAATAGATAAAGACTAATATGTATTAGTAAATTTTATTTAAAACAATTGAAGTAGAGAAGTCTGACAACACTTCCAGGTCACAGCACCTAGAAGACAAAAAGATTAGTAACAAGCATACATGAATGCAAAGACAGGTGCCAAGGCTGCATTTACACAGGCAGCCAAATTCTGATCTTTGACTACGCCAATCGCAAAAAGATCAATGAACTGCCTATGTAAAGCTAAACAGCCCAAATGGCATAAAAATACAGAGAAACTGAAATCTCACCTCAACTGGTGGCTACAGATCCCACTTCGTCATGTTCTGGACTCCCCTAAAGCTCTGGACTCAATTTAGGTTGTGCTAGGGCCTTTCTGCTTGGCAGATAGTGGTTTGGCTGTGGCTTGCTGACACTTGAAGAGCTGGGTTGAGTGGCTAGGGAGGCACTACTCCTACCGAGTAGGGTCTATGAGCCGGTGGATTGTAGATCCGCCGTACAATTCTGGGATGCTGTGCATGGTCAGGGCAAAGCGGCGTTGATCGAGCTGGCACTGCTGGTCCTGCTCTGGGTAGGGCCATAGCTGCTAGACAAGAGGCTCTGGGTGGGACGTCTGGCAGAGCTAGTTTTGGACTTCACTGCATTGAACAAATAGCTGGGCTGATAGCGTTGACTGGGGACAGGTTTAGAGCCACTTGGCTTCTGGGCTGTGGCAGGAGCATTCTGGATGAATGTTGAAGAACTGGCAGCCTGGGTAGAACTGAAGAGGCTGGAGACTGGCCCACTACTGGCAGCATAGCTGGGCTGGTAGCTCCCCACTGAGCAGACATTTGTCCGTACTTCCCTTGGGCAGGTTTTGCAAGGAGATTCTGGCTGTATGTTGAACCCCTTCCACCTTGGTTAGAGGTAAACAGGCTTTGGCTTGGTGTTGCACCAAGGTCAGAGCCAGGCTTGTAGGCGCCATAGGAGTTTCCACTAGCTGTAGAGCTGGGGCGAAAAGACTGGAGCGAGAGGCCAGGCTAGAAGTGGGCATGCCGCGACTTGAGGTAGAGGCTCCATCTATTCTCTGGCCAGAGGTTTGGGCATATTGATTGGAAGTTGAAACACTTCTACTGGCAGAGTTGCTCTGGTATTGCATGACATCTTGGGAGAAGCTAGGCTTGTAGCTGTTTGTTGCACTCCCACCTTCAGTAGAACCAAAACGCAGAGGACCTGGTCTAAATGAAGTTTGTGAAGAACCACTTGAGGGAACTTCACGGTCAGGAGTGGAAATTGACCGGGCAGAGATCTCCATTGGTCCCTTGAAAGCCAGGGAAGGGAAGCTGCTCCCTTGCTTCAGGTCCTGGACATAGTGGGTGAGGGAGGTGGTGTGGGTGGCAGTTTGACCATAGAGGCTGGGGGCTCCTCTACTCAGAGTCTGGCCTTGGTTGGGTTGTCTGGAGGTGGAGAACTTGAATTCACTCTGGGTAGAGCCATAGTTAGGAGTAGATGGTTTCAGGTTAGAGGCAGTTCTACTCTGGACATTAAACACAACATCAGGATTCTGGACTAGTCCAGAGCTGCGGAGTGAGGCTGTACAGTACGAAGAGTGTTGGCCTGGATTCTCTTTACCTCCCAACTTGAAACTGGCCTTAATGCACTGGGGTCAGTGACACTTTGACCATAGGTTCTGCTGGCCTTGGTTTGATGCTTGTTGTGGCTGACAGAGGATCCACTGGCTATAGAACCAGAGAGGCTAATGTCAGTATTCTTGGCACGGGTCCTCTTACCCTTTGTCTGGGCGGAGGTAAAGCTGCTGGGGATAGATCCAGAGCCCCTTGGGGCTGGCTGGAGGGAGCTTGGAGCAAAGCCTCCGAGTGTGTTGTATCCAGTCCCGCGGTAAGTAGCTTCACTCTGGACCGAACCAGAAGTGTGAGAGGCCGGTCTGAATTGATCCTGGGGATAGCTGCCACCTGTTTGCCTCTGCTCAACTTCCATTCTGGAAGAGCCAGAAAACCCATAGCCTCTTAGTCTCTGGGCATCTAAACAGAAGGGAAGTTATAGATTCAGTGCCAAACTTGAAGGTTGGTCTGACAAAAGTGACAACGTTTTGTGTTCATGCCTTACCACGTGGAGCCCATGTAAAACTTGAGTGTTCTGCAAACAATGAGCAAAGGAACACAATCCTGTCAAGAAAAGAAGTTGCCATTACACATCCACATTCCAAATACAAGCAGCAACCTTGCAGTTGACCTGAAACACATTGGTCAAAGAATCTTACCCCAAATTAATTCCAAAAGCCATATCAAAGCCTTAACCCACCAACAGCCCAGACAACGCAATTAGTAGCTCAGTGCCTTACTGCCATGCTTAGTTGACGTACCAGCTTGGTGTGTATTTATTGCCTGAACCTGCAGTTGCCATCCAATCACTGGCTTATTGATTGATCATTCTCAGATGTATGTCTTTGTGGAGCGGACAGATTTTAAAACAACCAAGGTGAGGACAGAGGACGCGAAGAGTTAAGGAAAGACTTTTGAAATTCACACAAAGAGGGCTAACGTTATGACACCACAATGACATGCAGATGAACATGATCAATCAATCAAACAGTGATGACAACTGGCTGTTCAGGCTGTAAATATACACTCAGCTGATATATCAACAACTCAAGGCAGTAAGGCAGCGTTTACACAGGCAGCACAATTCTGATCTTGTTTTTCACTAATTAGTCTTTTGACCAATCAGATCTGCTCTGAAAAAGAGCTGATTTGAAAAGATCTGATGTGATTGGTCAAAAGACAAATGAGTAAAAAAAGGATCTGAATTGGTCTGCCTGTGTAAAAGCAGCCTAAGTTAGCGAGCTGGCAGCTATTGCGTTGTCTCCTCTGTGGGTTCTGTAGAACTTCATTTAAATATAGCTTTTGGAATACATTTTGGTTGCAATGTTTGGGGAAAAAGTGTTTCATATCTACTGAAAAGTTGCTGCTTGTGAAATATGTTGTGTAATTTCTCTCTTGGCTTTTACGTGATTTAACTTGTACAATGTATTCTCTTGACAGGGGATTTGTTTGTTTTGTTCATTGTTTGCAAAAATTCAAATCAAATTTTATTGGTCACATACACATTGTTAGCAGATGTTAATGCGAGTGTAGCGAAATGCTTGTGCTTCTAGTTCTGACTATGCAGTAAAATCTAACTAGTAATCTAACAATTTCAACTACCTTATACAAAAACAACTACCTTATACACACAAATGTAAAGGGATGAATAAGAAACTAAAATGAATGGGAAGTCATTGACACCGTACGAAACATACCACTCAATTCGGCGTTGTTTCAATCAAAGTTGATTGCAAATGCCATATGGCAAATGCCAAGTGTAGCATTCCAAAAATCCAACAGATGGCGAGTGCGCTCCACTGTGATTTTTCATATTGCAAATGTAACACAAGTCAAGACCCAAGAGTAAAATTTTGAAAAATTGAACACTCCCTTAAAAAAGTGCTTTCTGGACTGTTTATCGAAATTCTTTCGATTTTGTGTCAATTACTCATGTGTAAGAACTGTATGAATATACTTTTGTCATATTTCATTTTTTTTTTAACTTGTCCATAGGGCATATGTTTTGTCCATTTGCAATATGATTTCATAGGAAGTCAAAAGTCACTGTTTTTTTTTGCCAAAGGCCATAAGAAATGTCCAAGTGCAATATTAAAGTTTTGAAAGTGGCAAATCAGGATGTTACAAACCCAAAGTCAGTGAACCATGTCCAAAGGCATTTATTCTGCCAAAATTATATATAGCACTATGTTAAGCCATGAATCAACCTAGATGGTCTATTTGTCATATATGATGAGGGAGTTTCAGCTCGATAGGTCATTCGGTGCCCGAGCAAGACCTTAATTGGTGCTGAAAATCCACTTTTTTCCATGCCTTGCTACGGGGTGGGGTCCCTGAATGAGCTATCGGGCAGAAACGTTGAGGTCCGTCTCTATGGGCCGAGCGGTTTCAATGGACCTAGTCTTGTGACTCTGGGACTTACCTAATGTCGTCATTTCCGTAATGGTCAAAGTGAATTGAAGTCATTTCAAATGTATGAGGCTGTTTCTAGGTCAAGGAACCTTCTAGAGCCCCATAACTCACCACGCACTATCGACCTGAGCTGTAGAACAGGTTTCTAAAGTTTCAGAACTCTAGGTCTGACGGTTCTTTAATAGTTTGAACAAAGTTAACTATTGCAGGCTCTGTCTGTCTCTACACACCACACTGTGTCCCTCCGTCCAAGCTGTGTGTGTGTGTGTGTGTGTGTGTGTCTGTGTGTGTGTGTATGTGTGTGTGTGTGTGTGTGTGTGTGTGTGTGTGTGTGAGAACTTTTCTTTGACATCTGTTGGGGAAAATGACTGATTTACAGTTCATGAGGGTTGCTTAATCACACATATGAAGTTTTAAAAAGATCTGACCTTTTTAACCCTTCGAAACAGCGCATATGACACCATTTGAAGGCACTTCCGGTTGGCACAGGAAGCTGAACGTGAACACATATCCTCATTGGGGTAGGCTCTTACAGAATCCTGAGTTTTAAGTCTTTATGTTTAGAATTGACTGATCTACACAGGGTTGAATGCAGTGATTTTCATAATTGCAAGTTATGTATATCAAAACACTTTTAGGGTGAATTAATCACTTACGGTTGCTTCAGGAAGCTTAGGATCAACACAGGTAGACCTCATAGTGGCCTGATGGATTGTCATGGAAGACAGGTTCATAAGACATTCATAACCCACATGGGCTTCAGGTTGAATTTAGTGGTGCAGGCAATGTATTACTATGGGGAGAGAAGTCAATGAAAACTGTTTGATGTAAACACCTTCTTTTAACTTTTAAGAGTTAATGCCACATGGTCAAGTTTAGGCTTGCACCGATCGGGAGGACCTCAGGAATGTTCCCGAGGTAGATTTTTGCTTCTAACCCTAACTGTTCTCCGCTGTCACCCAAAAGCCCCTGCAATTTAGGGCCAGGCTTCATTATGAGCTCAGACCGAGCAAGCTACGGTCTAGCGGGGCATCTCGTTGAACTCGGCACAGCCTAGAGATTATGTTAATGCCATTGCAGGCTCTGAGTGTCTTTAAGCACCGCACTTTGTCACTCCATCCTTGCTGCGTGTGTGTGTGTGTGTGTGTGTGTGTGTGTGTGTGTGTGTGTGTGTGTGTGTGTGTGTGTGTGTGTGTGTGTGTGTGTGTGTGTGTGTGTGTGTGTATGTGTGTGTGTGTGACAGAGCTTTTCTTTGACATCTGTTGGGAGAAATGACTGATTTACAGTTCATGAGGGTGGCCTAATAACCAATATGAAGTTTTGAAAAGATCAGACCTTTTTAACCCTTCGAAACAGCACCTATGACAACATTTTACGGCACTTCCGGTTTACACAGGAAGCTGAAAGTAAACACATATCCTCCTTGGGGTAGGCACTTATATAATATTGAGTTTTAAGTCTTTATGTTAAGAACCGACCTATTTACAGAGGGTTGAATGAGTGTGTGTTATTTCAGAAAATCACAGAAATCTCGCATAGCTCGGAAACACAATTGAAAAAGATTCATCTGAACAAGCTGCAACTGGATCTGTAACTTAAAAAGAAAAGAAAAACAATTTGACATTGTACGATTTCTCTTAAATTACAATAGATAAATGGCTGGTTCTTTTTTTATTGACACCGTAGGTTCATTTACTTTGATGTGAAGCGGAGAAATTATTGCTCTATTTTCATTTTTGACCTTTAATCATGTTGAGGCCTGGACGCCATCTTGTTCGGGGCCAACTGCCCATTATGCCAAACCTATGCTCACCAAGTTTCTTCTTCGAAGTCTTTTCCGTTTAGGAGATAAGGCCACGTCGTGATTGGTGATGTTTTGTACATTTGCAATATGATTCTACTCGTCCTCTTGTGGGATTTACCGGGACAGCGGAAAAATGACCAAAATTTGAACGTTTTATTAAACGAAAACCGATTGTCCGAGAGACTTCGTTTGATGACTTCCTGGAAGATCCGGCCCTGCTGCACGGCCCGACGCTGTCCTCCAATTTTAGAAATGTTGTCGGACGTCTAGTAAGGGGCCGTACATTTGCAATGTGGACTTTCTCACTAACCATATGGCAAATGTCAAAATGTTCCCTTAGGTATGTGAAGTCCAACCCTAGGTCTGCCGCCGGCCCTACCCAAATCAAATCAAATCAAATTTATTTATATAGCCCTTCGTACATCAGCTGATATCTCAAAGTGCTGTACAGAAACCCAGCCTAAAACCCCAAACAGCAAACAATGCAGGTGTAAAAGCACGGTGGCTAGGAAAAACTCCCTAGAAAGACCAAAACCTAGGAAGAAACCTAGAGAGGAACCAGGCTATGTGGGGTGGCCAGTCCTCTTCTGACTGTGTCGGGTAGAGATTATAACAGAACATGACCAAGATGTTCAAATGTTCATAAATGACCAGCATGGTCGAATAATAATAAGGCAGAACAGTTGAAACTGGAGCAGCAGCACAGTCAGGTGGACTGGGGACAGCAAGGAGTCATCATGTCAGGTAGTCCTGGGGCACGGTCCTAGGGCTCAGGTCCTCCGAGAGAGAAAGAAAGAGAGAATTAGAGAGAGCATATGTGGGGTGGCCAGTCCTCTTCTGGCTGTGCCGGGTGGAGATTATAACAGAACGTGGCCAAGATGTTCAAATGTTCATAAATGACCAGCATGGTTGAATAATAGTAAGGCAGAACAGTTGAAACTGGAGCAGCAGCATGGCCAGGTGGACTGGGGACAGCAAGGAGTCATCATGTCAGGTAGTCCTGGGACATGGTCCTAGGGCCCAGGCCAGTTGAAACTGGAGCAGCAGCATGGCCAGGTGGACTGGGGACAGCAAGGAGTCATCATGTCAGGTAGTCCTGGGGCATGGTCCTAGGGCTCAGGTCCTCCGAGAGAGAGAAAGAAAGAGAGAAGGAGAGAATTAGAGAACGCACACTTAGATTCACACAGGACACCGAATAGGACAGGAGAAGTACTCCAGATATAACAAACTGACCCTAGCCCCGACACATAAACTACTGCAGCATAAATACTGGAGGCTGAGACAGGAGGGGTCAGGAGACACTGTGGCCCCATCCGAGGACACCCCGGACAGGGCCAAACAGGAAGGATATAACCCCACCCACTTTGCCAAAGCACAGCCCCCACACCACTAGAGGGATATCTTCAACCACCAACTTACCATCCTGAGACAAGGCCGAGTATAGCCCACAAAGATCTCCGCCACGGCACAACCCAAGGGGCGCCAACCCAGACAGGCTGACCACAACAGTGAATCAACCCACCCAGGTGACGCACCCCCCAGGGACGGCATGAGAGAGCCCCAGTAAGCCAGTGACTCAGCCCCGTAGCAGGGTTAGAGGCAGAGAATCCCAGTGGAAAGAGGTGAACCGGCCAGGCAGAGACAGCAAGGGCGGTTCGTTGCTCCAGAGCCTTTCCGTTCACCTTCCCACTCCTGGGCCAGACTACACTCAATCATATGACCCACTGAAGAGATGAGTCTTCAGTAAAGACTTAAAGGTTGAGACCGAGTTTGCGTCTCTGACATGGGTAGGCAGACCGTTCCATAAAAATGGAGCTCTATAGGAGAAAGCCCTGCCTCCAGTTGTTTGCTTAGAAATTCTAGGGACAATTAAGAGGCCTGCGTCTTGTGACCGTAGCGTACGTGTAGGTATGTACGGCAGGACCAAATCAGAGAGATAGGTAGGAGCAAGCCCATGTAATGCTTTGTAGGTTAGCAGTAAAACCTTGAAATCAGCCCTTGCTTTGACAGGAAGCCAGTGTAGAGAGGCTAGCACTGGAGTAATATGATCAAATTTTTGGTTCTAGTCAGGATTCTAGCAGCCGTATTTAGCACTAACTGAAGTTTATTTAGTGCTTTATCCGGGTAGCCGGAAAGTAGAGCATTGCAGTAGTCTAACCTAGAAGTGACAAAAGCATGGATTAATTTTTCTGCATCATTTTTGGACAGGAAGTTTCTGATTTTTGCAATGTTACGTAGATGGAAAAAAGCTGTCCTCGAAATGGTCTTGATATGTTCTTCAAAAGAGAGATCAGGGTCCAGAGTAACGCCGAGGTCCTTCACAGTTTTATTTGAGACGACTGTACAACCATTAAGATTAATTGTCAGATTCAACAGAAGATCTTTTTGTTTCTTGGGACCTAGAACAAGCATCTCTGTTTTGTCCGAGTTTAATAGTAGAAAGTTTGGAGCCATCCACTTCCTTATGTCTGAAACACATGCTTCTAGCGAGGGCAATTTTGGGGCTTCACCATGTTTCATTGAAATGTACAGCTGTGTGTCATCCGCATAGCAGTGAAAGTTAACATTATGTTTTCGAATAACATCCCCAAGAGGTAAAATATATAGTGAAAACAATAGTGGTCCTAAAACGGAACCTTGAGAACACCAAAATTTACAGTTGATTTGTCAGAGGACAAACCATTCACAGAGACAAACTGATATCTTTCCGACAGATAAGATCTAAACCAGGCCAGAACATGTCCGTGTAGACCAATTTGGGTTTCCAATCTCTCCAAAAGAATGTGGTGATCGATGGTATCAAAAGCAGCACTAAGGTCTAGGAGCACGAGGACAGATGCAGAGCCTCGGTCCGATGCTATTAAAATGTAATTTACCACCTTCACAAGTGCCGTCTCAGTGCTATGATGGGGTCTAAAACCAGACTGAAGCAATTTCATATACATTGTTTGTCTTCAGGAAGGCAGTGAGTTGCTGCGCAACAGCCTTCTCTAAAATTTTTGAGAGGAATGGAAGATTCGATATAGGCCGATAGTTTTTTATATTTTCTGGGTCAAGGTTTGGCTTTTTCAAGAGAGGCTTTATTACTGCCACTTTTAGTGAGTTTGGTACACATCCAGTGGATAGAGAGCCTTTTATTATGTTCAACATAGGAGGGCCAAGCACAGGAAGCAGCTCTTTCAGTAATTTAGTTGGAATAGGGTCCAGTATGCAGCTTGAAGGTTTAGAGGCCATGATTATTTTCATCATTGTGTCAAGAGATATAGTACTAAAAGACTTGAGCGTCTCTCTTGATCCTAGGTCCTGGCAGAGTTGTGCAGACTCAGGACAACTGAGGTTTGGAGGAATACGCAGGTTTAAAGAGGAGTCCGTAATTTGCTTTCTAATAATCATAATCTTTTCCTCAAAGTTCATGAATTTATCACTGCTAAAGTGAAAGTCATCCTCTCTTGGGGAATGCTGCTTTTAGTTAGCTTTGCGACAGTATCAAAAAGAAATTTCGGATTGTTCTTATTTTCCTCAATTAAGTTAGAAAAATAGGATGATCGAGCAGCAGTAAGGGCTCTTCGGTACTGCATGGTACCGTCTTTCCAAGCTAGTCGGAAGACTTCCAGTTTGGTGTGGCGCCATTTCCGTTCCAATTTTCTGGAAGCTTGCTTCAGAGCTCAGGTATTTTCTGTGTACCAGGGAGCTAGTTTCTTATGAGAAATGTTTTTAGTTTTTAGGGGTGCAACTGCATCTAGGGTATTGCGCAAGGTTAAATTGAGATCCTCAGTTAGGTGGTTAACTGATTTTTGTCCTCTGGCGTCCTTGGGTAGGCAGAGGGAGTCTGGACGGGCATCAAGGAATCTTTGTGTTGTCTGTGAATTTATAGCACGACTTTTGATGTTCCTTGGTTGGGGTCTGAGCAGATTATTTGTTGCAATTGCAAACGTAATAAAATGGTGGTCCGATAGTCCAGGATTATGAGGAAAAACATTAAGATCCACAACATTTATTCCATGGGACAAAACTAGGTCCAGCGTATGACTGTGACAGTGAGTGGGTCCAGAGACATGTTGGACAAAACCCAGTGAGTCGATGATGGCTCCGAAAGCCTTTTGGAGTGAGTCTGTGGACTTTTCCATGTGAATATTAAAGTCACCAAAGATTAGAATATTATCTGCTATGACTACAAGGTCCGATAGGAATTCAGGAAACTTTTCAATTTGTCAGAGCTAATGGTGGGAAGCTTCGGCGTCTCAGACCCCGTAACGGGAGGAGTAGAGACCAGAGAAGACTGGCCTCTGACTCCGACCCGCTGCTTACTGGGGAAAACCGGTTGAAAGTTTCTGTCGGCTGAATGAGCGACACCGGTTGAGCGTTCCGACAGCATTTCCTTCCAGAAACCGTGAGAAAGTTGTCCGGCTGCGGGGACTGTGCCAGGGGATTTCTACAACTATCTGTACTTACTGGTGGCACAGACGCTGTTTCATCCTTTCCTACACTGAAATTACCCTTGCCTAACGATTGCGTCTGAAGCTGGGCTTGCAGCACAGCTATCCTCGCCGTAAGGCGAGTACAGCGACTGCAATTAGAAGGCATCATGTTAATGTTACTACTTAGCTTCGGCTGTTGGAGGTCCTGACGAATCGTGTCCAGATAAAGCGTCCGGAGTGAAAAAGTTGAGGAAAAAATAAATAAATATATGAACGGTAATTAAAAAGTGAAAACCGTAAAGTTGTCAGGTAGCAAAATAGGTTGGCAACAAAACGCACAGCAACTCGAAAACAAGCCTGGAAGATAAATAGCTGGTTCTTTTTTTATTGACACCGTAGGTTCATTTACTTTGATGTGAAGCGGAGAAATTATTGCTCTATTTTCATTTTTGACCTTTAATCATGTTGAGGCCTGGACGCCATCTTGTTCGGGGCCAACTGCCCATTATGCCAAACCTATGCTCACCAAGTTTATTCTTCGAAGTCTTTTCCGTTTAGGAGATAAGGCCACGTCGTGATTGGTGATGTTTTGTACATTTGCAATATGATTCTACTCGTCCTCTTGTGGGATTTACCGGGACAGCGGAAAAATGACCAAAATTTGAACGTTTTATTAAACGAAAACCGAATGTCCGAGAGACTTCGTTTGATGACTTCCTGGAAGATCCGGCCCTGCTGCACGGCCCGACGCTGTCCTCCAATTTTAGAAATGTTGTCGGACGTCTAGTAAGGGGCCGTACATTTGCAATGTGGACTTTCTCACTAACCATATGGCAAATGTCAAAATGTTCCCTTAAGGTAAGTGAAGTCCAACCCTAGGTCTGCCACCCCCTACCCAAAGCCTCTCCTCTAGAAGCTATGGCCTTACCAAGTGTGGGACTAGCAGTGGTACCTCCACCACCCCTCAACGCTTCGCCCTGGCCACCATCCACAACATCGCAGAATACTACGGTGGAGCTTGTGTCTGTCGCCTCAAGTAGTGCCTCCTCCCTAGCCACTCCAAACCCAGCTCTGCAAGTGTCAGCAAGCCACAGCCAAAACACACTGCACCTGCCAAGCAGAAAGCCCCAGCCCCAGCATTACCTATTAGTTGTGGTATTAGTAAACACAATTGGCCCAGCGTCGTCCGGGTTAGGGGAGGGTTTGGCTGGGGTAGGCCATCATTGTAAATAAGAATTTGTTCTTAACTGACTTGCTTAATTAAATAAATGTAAAATAAAATGAAATAAAAAGTAGAACACCAGACCAGAACATTTCTGACCTGCAAGAAATGAATGCAAATTAGAAAGAATTGTTTATTTCCTTTTGTTTATTGTCTATTCCATTTGCTTTGGCAGTGTAAACATATGTTTCCCATGCCAATAAAGCCAATAAGTACGTTGTATGCTTATTATGATGATGAAATATCATGGGTGAAGCAGATTGTTGAATGGCCTGACGAATAGAGAAGAGAGTGTTGTCTCCCATTAGAGAGAACAGAAGAGTCACCTCCATCCTTTATTAATTAATAGAACTCATTTTCAGTATGATTTAAGACACCTTTCTCCTCTTCCTGCAAATCTACCCTCTGTCTAAAGGTCCTGTCAACAAGATCGTTTCTGCTGATGCCAATGAAAGATTTATTTGTATTTTATTTTATATTTCTGTATTCTGCGTGAACGTAATTTTTCTCTTTATTTTTCTTTCTTATGAATGTTGCCAGGCGTTATGGAAAAAGAGAGGAAAGGAAACGGCTCCTAAAAAAATGTTGTCTGTGCCTCCACTTCCTCTGGCAGGTAATAGCATCTTTGATTTGAGCCACCACACATGGATGGTCAATGCATGCGAGGTGTTGCTCTCTCTCTGTTTATTTTACTGTGACAAACTGGTGTGCCCTTCCCGGCTTAGTCATTCACCTCAGTGTAAAAGACAAATGTGTCAACAATATTATAACATCTAAAACCCAAGGGAACATTCTGCATCTAGGCAGACATGGGATCTGGATATGGGTTTGTACTTTTGGGAATATTTTATTAGTTCCACTGAGCCAAGCACAGCTGAAGACATGGAATGATTTTTAATACTATCTGAATCCAGGCTGGTTAGCAGTGCCATGTGTCTGATAAGACGTGAGGGTGAAAGTGTGACAGGTATCCTCATGGATAGGGGGCCTGATGGCACACACTGGCTCCTCCTGCTCACACGCTTCCAGCAGGGGACAGTAATGATCCCCATCAATCAGATTGACACCTACCAGACTGGTGGGGAAGAGCAAGAGAGAAAAAGTGTCCTGTGTCTCCATATGGAGCATACCTGGTGATGTTTGATTCAGTTTGGTCAAGCAGGCACAAACAAGCAGTTAGTGACATTCTGGGTACAAGGTTTGCAAGGTGAAATTCCATTATAGAACCCACACATGCAAATACTCCAATGACAATGCTGCTATTCCTGTGTCCTTTCTGACAGTCATATTATTAGATGTATATTGGCTATGCTAACATAACATATGAGGCAAGATGTACCACTCATTTTGAAACATGGAGCTGAGCTCAGTAACAGGAATGTTTGGCCTGATACCGACGAGACGGCCTTTCGGGAGGGCAGAGAACTGGCAGAGTGGTACCAGAAAAACATCTATCCTTCAACGTGAGCAAGACTAAGGAGCTGATCGTGGACTACAGGAAAAGCGGGCCGAACAAGCCCCTATTAACGGGCCTGTAATGGAGCAGGCCGAGAGTTAAAATACCTTGGTGTCCACATCGACAAAGAACTCTCATGGGTCAAACATACCAAGACAGTCGTGAAGAGGATACGACAACCCCCCCCCCAAGAGACTGACAAGAATTGTCATGGGTCCCCAGAAGGCTTTACAGCTGCACCATCAAGAGCCTCCTGATCGGTTGCAGTCCAAGTTAAACTTCTGCTACCGCACGGTAAGCGGTTCCGGAGTGCCAGGTCTAGGACCAAAAGGCTCCTCAACAGCTTAATGGCATCTCAAGCTATAAGACTGCTGAACAACTCATTTTAAAAAATTAAAGGGGCTTGCAAGTAAACATTATGGCAAAATTCACACTTGTAGTCAGCGTATGTGACAAGTAGTTTGTCATTTTCTGGATGATCAGACAATGGGAAAAAAACGTTCATTTACTTTTTTGGAGAGGGGGGTTAATGAAATACTTCAGAGAACTTTCAGGAGGGTTTAGTGAGATAGAAAGCAAGTGCATTAGAGTCACCATTAATATTAAGGGCATCAGGCCCAAAACTCTGATTCAGGCTCATTGATTGCAGAGGTCCAGTGATGCAAAAGATCCTGTCAAATGCCAGAGAGCCAACATTTCTTCTACTGGAACAAGCAACCTAACTACCACAACACTGACATCCCTTTGAAGGCATTCAAAACATTTGAAAACAATTAAATAGATAAAGACTAATATGTATTAGTAAATTTTATTTAAAACAATTGAAGTAGAAAGTCTGACAACACTTCCAGGTCACAGCACCTAGAAGACAAAAAGATTAGTAACAAGCATACATGAATGCAAAGACAGGTGCCAAGGCTGCATTTACACAGGCAGCCAAATTCTGATCTTTTGACTACGCCAATCGCAAAAAGATCAATGAACTGCCTATGTAAAGCTAAACAGCCCAAATGGCATAAAAATACAGAGAAACTGAAATCTCACCTCAACTGGTGGCTACAGATCCCACTTCGTCATGTTCTGGACTCCCCTAAAGCTCTGGACTCAATTTAGGTTGTGCTAGGGCCTTTCTGCTTGGCAGATAGTGGTTTGGCTGTGGCTTGCTGACACTTGAAGAGCTGGGTTGAGTGGCTAGGGGAGGCACTACTCCCTGCAGTAGGGTCTATGAGCCGGTGGATTGTAGATCCGCCGTACAATTCTGGGATGCTGTGCATGGTCAGGGCAAAGCGGCGAGGGTTGATCGAGCTGGCACTGCTGGTCCTGCTCTGGGTAGGGCCATAGCTGCTAGACAAGAGGCTCTGGGTGGGACGTCTGGCAGAGCTAGTTTTGGACTTCACTGCATTGAACAAATAGCTGGGCTGATAGCGTTGACTGGGGACAGGTTTAGAGCCACTTGGCTTCTGGGCTGTGGCAGGAGCATTCTGGATGAATGTTGAAGAACTGGCAGCCTGGGTAGAACTGAAGAGGCTGGAGACTGGCCCACTACTGGCAGCATAGCTGGGCTGGTAGCTCCCCCACTGAGCAGACATTTGTCCGTACTTCCCTTGGGCAGGTTTTGCAAGGAGATTCTGGCTGTATGTTGAACCCCTTCCACCTTGGTTAGAGGTAAACAGGCTTTGGCTTGGTGTTGCACCAAGGTCAGAGCCAGGCTTGTAGGCGCCATAGGAGTTTCCACTAGCTGTAGAGCTGGGGCGAAAAAGACTGGAGCGAGAGGCCAGGCTAGAAGTGGGCATGCCGCGACTTGAGGTAGAGGCTCCATCTATTCTCTGGCCAGAGGTTTGGGCATATTGATTGGAAGTTGAAACACTTCTACTGGCAGAGTTGCTCTGGTATTGCATGACATCTTGGGAGAAGCTAGGCTTGTAGCTGTTTGTTGCACTCCCACCTTCAGTAGAACCAAAACGCAGAGGACCTGGTCTAAATGAAGTTTGTGAAGAACCACTTGAGGGAACTTCACGGTCAGGAGTGGAAATTGACCGGGCAGAGATCTCCATTGGTCCCTTGAAAGCCAGGGAAGGGAAGCTGCTCCCTTGCTTCAGGTCCTGGACATAGTGGGTGAGGGGAGGTGGTGTGGGTGGCAGTTTGACCATAGAGGCTGGGGGCTCCTCTACTCAGAGTCTGGCCTTGGTTGGGTTGTCTGGAGGTGGAGAACTTGAATTCACTCTGGGTAGAGCCATAGTTAGGAGTAGATGGTTTCAGGTTAGAGGCAGTTCTACTCTGGACATTAAACACAACATCAGGATTCTGGACTAGTCCAGAGCTGCCGGAGTGAGGCTGTACAGTACGAAGAGTGTTGGCCTGGATTCTCTTTACCTCCCAACTTGAAACTGGCCTTAATGCACTGGGGTCAGTGACACTTTGACCATAGGTTCTGCTGGCCTTGGTTTGATGCTTGTTGTGGCTGACAGAGGATCCACTGGCTATAGAACCAGAGAGGCTAATGTCAGTATTCTTGGCACGGGTCCTCTTACCCTTTGTCTGGGCGGAGGTAAAGCTGCTGGGGATAGATCCAGAGCCCCTTGGGGCTGGCTGGAGGAGCTTGGAGCAAAGCCTCCGAGTGTGTTGTATCCAGTCCCGCGGTAAGTAGCTTCACTCTGGACCGAACCAGAAGTGTGAGAGGCCGGTCTGAATTGATCCTGGGGATAGCTGCCACCTGTTTGCCTCTGCTCAACTTCCATTCTGGAAGAGCCAGAAAACCCACATGTAGCCTCTTAGTCTCTGGGCATCTAAACAGAAGGGAAGTTATAGATTCAGTGCCAAACTTGAAGGTTGGTCTGACAAAAGTGACAACGTTTTGTGTTCATGCCTTACCACGTGGAGCCCATGTAAAACTTGAGTGTTCTGCAAACAATGAGCAAAGGAACACAATCCTGTCAAGAAAAGTTGCCATTACACATCCACATTCCAAATACAAAGCAGCAACCTTGCAGTTGACCTGAAACACATTGGTCAAAGAATCTTACCCCAAATTAATTCAAAAGCCATATCAAAGCCTTAACCCACCAACAGCCCAGACAACGCAATTAGTAGCTCAGTGCCTTACTGCCATGCTTAGTTGACGTACCAGCTTGGTGTGTATTTATTGCCTGAACCTGCAGTTGCCATCCAATCACTGGCTTATTGATTGATCATTCTCAGATGATGTCTTTGTGGAGCGGACAGATTTTAAAACAACCAAGGTGAGGACAGAGGGCGCCGAAGAGTTAAGGAAAGACTTTTGAAATTCACACAAAAGAGGGCTAACGTTATGACACCACAATGACATGCAGATGAACATGATCAATCAATCAAACAGTGATGACAACTGGCTGTTCAGGCTGTAAATATACACTCAGCTGATATATCAACAACTCAAGGCAGTAAGGCAGCGTTTACACAGGCAGCACAATTCTGATCTTGTTTTCACTAATTAGTCTTTTGACCAATCAGATCTGCTCTGAAAAGAGCTGATTTGAAAAGATCTGATGTGATTGGTCAAAGACAAATGAGTAAAAAAGGATCTGAATTGGTCTGCCTGTGTAAAAGCAGCCTAAGTTAGCGAGCTGGCAGCTATTGCGTTGTCTCCTCTGTGGGTTCTGTAGAACTTCATTTAAATATAGCTTTTGGAATACATTTTGGTTGCAATGTTTGGGGAAAAAGTGTTTCATATCTACTGAAAAGTTGCTGCTTGTGAAATATGTTGTGTAATTTCTCTCTTGGCTTTTACGTGATTTAACTTGTACAATGTATTCTCTTGACAGGGGATTTGTTTGTTTTGTTCATTGTTTGCAAAAATTCAAATCAAATTTTATTGGTCACATACACATTGTTAGCAGATGTTAATGCGAGTGTAGCGAAATGCTTGTGCTTCTAGTTCTGACTATGCAGTAAAATCTAACTAGTAATCTAACAATTTCAACTACCTTATACAAAAACAACTACCTTATACACACAAATGTAAAGGGATGAATAAGAAACTAAAATGAATGGAAGTCATTGACACCGTCTGAAACATACCACTCAATTCGGCGTTGTTTCAATCAAAGTTGATTGCAAATGCCATATGGCAAATGCCAAGTGTAGCATTCCAAAAATCCAGTGCGCTCCACTGTGATTTTTCATATTGCAAATGTAACACAAGTCAAGACCCAAGAGTAAAATTTTGAAAAATTGAACACTCCCTTAAAAAAGTGCTTTCTGGACTGTTTATCGAAATTCTTTCGATTTTGTGTCAATTACTCATGTGTAAGAACTGTATGAATATACTTTTGTCATATTTCATTTTTTTTTAACTTGTCCATAGGGCATATGTTTTGTCCATTTGCAATATGATTTCATAGGAAGTCAAAAGTCACTGTTTTTTTTTGCCAAAGGCCATAAGAAATGTCCAAGTGCAATATTAAAGTTTTGAAAGTGGCAAATCAGGATGTTACAAACCCAAAAGTCAGTGAACCATGTCCAAAAGGCATTTATTCTGCCAAAATTATATATAGCACTATGTTAAGCCATGAATCAACCTAGATGGTCTATTTGTCATATATGATGAGGGAGTTTCAGCTCGATAGGTCATTCGGTGCCCGAGCAAGACCTTAATTGGTGCTGAAAATCCACTTTTTTCCATGCCTTGCTACGGGGTGGGGTCCCTGAATGAGCTATCGGGCAGAAACGTTGAGGTCCGTCTCTATGGGCCGAGCCGGTTTCAATGGACCTAGTCTTGTGACTCTGGGACTTACCTAATGTCGTCATTTCCGTAATGGTCAAAGTGAATTGAAGTCATTTCAAATGTATGAGGCTGTTTCTAGGTCAAGGAACCTTCTAGAGCCCCATAACTCACCACGCACTATCGACCTGAGCTGTAGAACAGGTTTCTAAAGTTTCAGAACTCTAGGTCTGACGGTTCTTTAATAGTTTGAACAAAGTTAACTATTGCAGGCTCTGTCTGTCTCTACACACCACACTGTGTCCCTCCGTCCAAGCTGTGTGTGTGTGTGTGTGTGTGTGTGTCTGTGTGTGTGTGTATGTGTGTGTGTGTGAGAACTTTTCTTTGACATCTGTTGGGGAAAATGACTGATTTACAGTTCATGAGGGTTGCTTAATCACACATATGAAGTTTTAAAAAGATCTGACCTTTTTAACCCTTCGAAACAGCGCATATGACACCATTTGAAGGCACTTCCGGTTGGCACAGGAAGCTGAACGTGAACACATATCCTCATTGGGGTAGGCTCTTACAGAATCCTGAGTTTTAAGTCTTTATGTTTAGAATTGACTGATCTACACAGGGTTGAATGCAGTGATTTTCATAATTGCAAGTTATGTATATCAAAACACTTTTAGGGTGAATTAATCACTTACGGTTGCTTCAGGAAGCTTAGGATCAACACAGGTAGACCTCATAGTGGCCTGATGGATTGTCATGGAAGATAGGTTCATAAGACATTCATAACCCACATGGGCTTCAGGTTGAATTTAGTGGTGCAGGCAATGTATTACTATGGGGAGAGAAGTCAATGAAAACTGTTTGATGTAAACACCTTCTTTTAACTTTTAAGAGTTAATGCCACATGGTCAAGTTTAGGCTTGCACCGATCGGGAGGACCTCAGGAATGTTCCCGAGGTAGATTTTTTGCTTCTAACCTAACTGTTCTCCGCTGTCACCCAAAAGCCCCTGCAATTTAGGGCCAGGCTTCATTATGAGCTCAGACCGAGCAAGCTACGGTCTAGCGGGGCATCTCGTTGAACTCGGCACAGCCTAGAGATTATGGTAATGCCATTGCAGGCTCTGAGTGTCTTTAAGCACCGCACTTTGTCACTCCATCCTTGCTGCGTGTGTGTGTGTGTGTGTGTGTGTGTGTGTGTGTGTGTGTGTGTGTGTGTGTGTGTGTGTGTGTGACAGAGCTTTCTTTGACATCTGTTGGGAGAAATGACTGATTTACAGTTCATGAGGGTTGCCTAATAACCAATATGAAGTTTTGAAAGATCAGACCTTTTTAACCCTTCGAAACAGCACCTATGACAACATTTTACGGCACTTCCGGTTTACACAGGAAGCTGAAAGTAAACACATATCCTCCTTGGGGGTAGGCACTTATATAATATTGAGTTTTAAGTCTTTATGTTAAGAACCGACCTATTTACAGAGGGTTGAATGAGTGTGTGTTATTTCAGAAAATCACAGAAATCTCGCATAGCTCGAAACACACTTTAAAAAGATTCATCTGAACAAGCTGCAACTGGATCTGTAACAAAAAAGAAAGAAAACAATTTGACATTGTACGATTTCTCTTAAATTACAATAGATAAATGGCTGGTTCTTTTTTTTATTGACACCGTAGGTTCATTTACTTTGATGTGAAGCGGAGAAATTATTGCTCTATTTTCATTTTTGACCTTTAATCATGTTGAGGCCTGGACGCCATCTTGTTCGGGGCCAACTGCCCATTGGGTGCCAAACCTATGCTCACTCAAGTTTCTTCTTGAAGTCTTTTCCGTTTAGGAGATAAGGCCACGTCGTGATTGGTGATGTTTTGTACATTTGCAATATGATTCTACTCGTCCTCTTGATTTACCGGGACAGCGGAAAAATGACAAAAATTTGAACGTTTTATTAAACGAAACCCGAATGTCCGAGAGACTTCGTTTGATGACTTCTGGAAGATCCGGCCCTGCTGCACGGCCACAGACGCTGTCCTCCAATTTTAGAAATGTTGTCGGACG